>NC_135805.1:9980588-10242259 GCF_964213995.1 Mustelus asterias
ACTGGGAGTAGAAAAGGCAGAGACACAGAGGCTGGGGGTGTAGTCAAGGCAGAGACGCAGAGACTGGGAGTAGTAAAGGCAGAGACAGAGACTGGGGGAGTAGTAAAAGCAGAGACGCAGAGACTCGGGGAGTAGTAAAGGCAGAGACGCAGAGACTGGGGGAGTAGTAAAGGCAGAGACGCAGAGACTGGGGGAGTAGTAAAGGCAGAGACGCAGAGACTCAGGGAGTAGTTAAGGCAGAGACGCAGAGACTGGGGGAGTAGTAAAGGCAGAGACGCAGAGACTCGGGGAGTAGTTAAGGCAGAGACGCAGAGACTGGGGGAGTAGTAAAGGCAGAGACGCAGAGACTGGGGGAGTAGTAAAGGCAGAGACGCAGAGACTGGGGGAGTAAAGGCAGAGGCGCAGAGACTGGGGAGTAGTAAAGGCAGAGACACAGAGACTCGGGGAGTAGTAAAGGGAGAGACGCAGAGACTGGGGGAGTAGTAAAGGCAGAGACGCAGAGACTGGGGGAGTAGTAAAGGCAGAGACACAGAGGCTGGGGGAGTAGCAATGGCAGAGACGCGGAAACTGTGGGAGTAGTAAAGGCAGAGACGCATTGACTGGGGAGTAGTAAAGGCAGAGACGCAGAGACTGGGGGAGTAGTAAAGGCAGAGACGCAGAGACTGGGGGAGTAGTAAAGGCAGAGACGCAGAGACTGGGGGAGTAGTTAAGGCAGAGACGCAGAGACTGGGGGAGTAGTAATGGCAGAGACGCAGAAACTGTGGGAGTAGTAAAGGCAGAGACGCATCGACTGGGGAGTAGTAAAGGCAGAGACGCAGAGACTGGGGGAGTAGTAAAGGCAGAGACGCAGAGACTGGGGGAGTAGTAAAGGCAGAGACGCAGAGACTCGGGGAGTAGTAAAGGCAGAGACACAGAGACTCGGGGAGTAGTAAAGGCAGAGGCGCAGAGACTGGGGGAGTAGTAAAGGCAGAGACGCAGAGACTGGTGGAGTAGTAAAGGCAGAGACACAGAGACTGGGGGAGTAATAAAGGCAGAGACGCAGAGACTCGGGGAGTAGTAAAGGCAGAGACGCAGAGACTGGGAGTAGAAAAGGCAGAGACGCAGAGACTCGGGGAGTAGTAAAGGCAGAGACGCAGAGACACGGGGAGTAGTAAAGGCAGAGACGCAGAGACTGGTGGAGTAGTACAGGCAGAGACACAGAGACTGGGGGAGTAATAAAGGCAGAGACGCAGAGACTCGGGGAGTAGTAAAGGCAGAGACGCAGAGACTCGGGGAGTAGTAAAGGCAGAGACACAGAGACTGGGGGAGTAATAAAGGCAGAGACACAGAGACTGGGGGAGTAATAAAGGCAGAGACACAGAGGCTGGGGGAGTAGTAAAGGCAGAGACGCAGAGACTGGGGGAGTAGTAAAGGCAGAGACGCAGAGACTCGGGGAGTAGTTAAGGCAGAGACGCAGAGACTGGGGGAGTAGTAAAGGCAGAGACGCAGAGACTGGGGGAGTAGTAAAGGCAGAGACGCAGAGACTGGGGGAGTAAAGGCAGAGGCGCAGAGACTGGGGAGTAGTAAAGGCAGAGACACAGAGACTCGGGGAGTAGTAAAGGGAGAGACGCAGAGACTGGGGGAGTAGTAAAGGCAGAGACGCAGAGACTGGGGGAGTAGTAAAGGCAGAGACACAGAGGCTGGGGGAGTAGCAATGGCAGAGACGCGGAAACTGTGGGAGTAGTAAAGGCAGAGACGCATTGACTGGGGAGTAGTAAAGGCAGAGACGCAGAGACTGGGGGAGTAGTTAAGGCAGAGACGCAGAGACTGGGGGAGTAGTAATGGCAGAGACGCAGAAACTGTGGGAGTAGTAAAGGCAGAGACGCATCGACTGGGGAGTAGTAAAGGCAGAGACGCAGAGACTGGGGGAGTAGTAAAGGCAGAGACGCAGAGACTGGGGGAGTAGTAAAGGCAGAGACGCAGAGACTCGGGGAGTAGTAAAGGCAGAGACACAGAGACTCGGGGAGTAGTAAAGGCAGAGGCGCAGAGACTGGGGGAGTAGTAAAGGCAGAGACGCAGAGACTGGTGGAGTAGTAAAGGCAGAGACACAGAGACTGGGGGAGTAATAAAGGCAGAGACGCAGAGACTCGGGGAGTAGTAAAGGCAGAGACGCAGAGACTCGGGGAGTAGTAAAGGCAGAGACGCAGAGACTGGGAGTAGAAAAGGCAGAGACGCAGAGACTCGGGGAGTAGTAAAGGCAGAGACGCAGAGACACGGGGAGTAGTAAAGGCAGAGACGCAGAGACTGGTGGAGTAGTACAGGCAGAGACACAGAGACTGGGGGAGTAATAAAGGCAGAGACGCAGAGACTCGGGGAGTAGTAAAGGCAGAGACGCAGAGACTCGGGGAGTAGTAAAGGCAGAGACACAGAGACTGGGGGAGTAATAAAGGCAGAGACACAGAGACTGGGGGAGTAATAAAGGCAGAGACGCAGAGACTGGGAGTAGAAAAGGCAGAGACGCAGAGACTGGGAGTAGAAAAGGCAGAGACACAGAGGCTGGGGGGGTAGTAAAGGCAGAGACGCAGAGACTCGGGGAGTAGTAAAGGCAGAGACGCAGAGACTGGGGGAGTCGTAAAGGCAGAGACGCAGAGACTGGGGGAGTAGTAAAGGCAGAGACGCAGAGACTCGGGGAGTAGTTAAGGCAGAGACGCAGAGACTGGGGGAGTAGTAAAGGCAGAGACGCAGTGACTGGGGGAGTAGTAAAGGCAGAGACGCAGAGACTGGGGGAGTCGTAAAGGCAGAGACGCAGAGACTGGGGGAGTAAACGCAGAGGCGCAGAGACTGGGGAGTAGTAAAGGCAGAGACGCAGAGACTGGGGGAGTAGTAAAGGCAGAGACACAGAGACTGGGGGAGTAGTAAAGGCAGAGACGCAGAGACTCGGGGAGTAGTAAAGGCAGAGACGCAGAGACTGGGAGTAGAAAAGGCAGAGACGCAGAGACTGGGGAGTAGTAAAGGCAGAGACGCAGAGACTGGGGGAGTAGTACAGGCAGAGACGCAGAGACTGGGGGAGTAGTAAAGGCAGAGACGCAGAGACTGAGGGAGTAGTAAAGGGAGAGACGCAGAGACTCGGGGAGTAGTAAAGGCAGAGACACAGAGACTCGGGGAGTAGTAAAGGCAGAGACGCAGAGACTTGGGGAGTAGTTAAGGCAGAGACGCGGAGACTGGGGGAGTAGTAAAGGCAGAGACGCAGAGACTCGGGGAGTAGTTAAGGCAGAGACGCAGAGACTCGGGGAGTAGTAAAGGCAGAGACGCAGAGACTGAGGGAGTAGTAAAGGCAGAGACGCAGAGACTGAGGGAGTAGTAAAGGCAGAGACACAGAGACTCGGGGAGTAGTAAAGGCAGAGACGCAGAGACTGGGGGAGTAGTAAAGGGAGAGACGCAGAGACTCGGGGAGTAGTAAAGGCAGAGACACAGAGACTCGGGGAGTAGTAAAGGCAGAGGCGCAGAGACTGGGGGAGTAGTAAAGGCAGAGACGCAGAGACTTGGGGAGTAGTTAAGGCAGAGACGCAGAGACTGGGGGAGGAGTAAAGGCAGAGACGCAGAGACTCGGGGAGTAGTTAAGGCAGAGACGCAGAGACTGGGGGAGTAGTAAAGGCAGAGACGCAGAGACTGGGGGAGTAAAGGCAGAGGCGCAGAGACTGGGAAGTAGTAAAGGCAGAGACGCAGAGACTCGGGGAGTAGTAAAGGCAGAGACGCAGAGACTGGGGAGTAGTAAAGGCAGAGACACAGAGACTCGGGGAGTAGTAAAGGCAGAGACGCAGAGACTGGGGGAGTAGTAAAGGCAGAGACGCAGAGACTGGGGGAGTAAAGGCAGAGGCGCAGAGACTGGGAAGTAGTAAAGGCAGAGACGCAGAGACTCGGGGAGTAGTAAAGGCAGAGACGCAGAGACTGGGGAGTAGTAAAGGCAGAGACACAGAGACTCGGGGAGTAGTAAAGGCAGAGACGCAGAGACTGGGGGAGTAGTAAAGGCAGAGACGCAGAGACTGGGGGAGTAGTAAAGGCAGAGACGCAGAGACTGGGGGAGTTGTAAAGGCAGAGACGCAGAAACTGGGGGAGTAAAGGCAGAGGTGCAGAGACTGGGGAGTAGTAAAGGCAGAGACACAGAGACTCGGGGAGGAGTAAAGGCAGAGACGCAGAGACTGGGGGAGTAGTAAAGGCAGAGACACAGAGACTCGGGGAGTAGTAAAGGCAGAGACGCAGAGACTGGGGGAGTAGTAAAGGCAGAGACGCAGAGACTGGGGGAGTAGTAAAGGCAGAGACGCAGAGACTGGGGGAGTAGTAAAGGCAGAGACGCAGAGACTGGGGGAGTAGTAAAGGCAGAGACGCAGAGACTGGGGGAGTAGTTAAGGCAGAGACGCAGAGACTCGGGGAGTAGTAAAGGCAGAGACGCAGAGACTGGGGGAGTAGTAAAGGCAGAGACGCAGAGACTGGGGGAGTAGTAAAGGCAGAGACGCAGAGACTGGGGGAGTAGTAAAGGCAGAGACGCAGAGACTGGGGGAGTAGTAAAGGCAGAGACGCAGAGACTGGGGGAGTTGTAAAGGCAGAGACGCAGAGACTGGGGGAGTAGTTAAGGCAGAGACGCAGAGACTGGGGGAGTAGTAAAGGCAGAGACGCAGAGACTGGGGGAGTAGTAAAGGCAGAGACACAGAGACTCGGGGAGTAGTAAAGGCAGAGACGCAGAGACTGGGGGAGTAGTAAAGGCAGAGACGCAGAGACTGGGGGAGTAGTAAAGGCAGAGACACAGAGACTCGGGGAGTAGTAAAGGCAGAGACGCAGAGACTGGGGGAGTAGTAAAGGCAGAGACGCAGAGACTGGGGGAGTAGTTAAGGCAGAGACGCAGAGACTCGGGGAGTAGTAAAGGCAGAGACGCAGAGACTGGGGGAGTAGTAAAGGCAGAGACGCAGAGACTGGGGGAGTAGTAAAGGCAGAGACGCAGAGACTGGGGGAGTAGTTAAGGCAGAGACGCAGAGACTGGGGGAGTAGTAAAGGCAGAGACGCAGAGACTGGGGGAGTAGTAATGGCAGAGACGCAGAAACTGTGGGAGTAGTAAAGGCAGAGACGCATCGACTGGGGAGTAGTAAAGGCAGAGACGCAGAGACTGGGGGAGTAGTTAAGGCAGAGACGCAGAGACTGGGGGAGTAGTAAAGGCAGAGACACAGAGACTGGGGGAGTAATAAAGGCAGAGACGCAGAGACTCGGGGAGTAGTAAAGGCAGAGACGCAGAGACTGGGGGAGTAGTAAAGGCAGAGACGCAGAGACTGGGGGAGTAGTAAAGGCAGAGACGCAGAGACTGGGGGAGTAGTTAAGGCAGAGACGCAGAGACTGGGGGAGTAGTAAAGGCAGAGACGCAGAGACTGGGGGAGTAGTAATGGCAGAGACGCAGAAACTGTGGGAGTAGTAAAGGCAGAGACGCATCGACTGGGGAGTAGTAAAGGCAGAGACGCAGAGACTGGGGGAGTAGTAAAGGCAGAGACGCAGAGACTGGGGGAGTAGTAATGGCAGAGACGCAGAAACTGTGGGAGTAGTAAAGGCAGAGACGCAGAGACTGGGGGAGTAGTAATGGCAGAGACGCAGAAACTGTGGGAGTAGTAAAGGCAGAGACGCATCGACTGGGGAGTAGTAAAGGCAGAGACACAGAGACTGGGGGAGTAATAAAGGCAGAGACGCAGAGACTCGGGGAGTAGTAAAGGCAGAGACGCAGAGACTCGGGGAGTAGTAAAGGCAGAGACGCAGAGACTCGGGGAGTAGTAAAGGCAGAGACGCAGAGACTGGGAGTAGAAAAGGCAGAGACGCAGAGACTCGGGGAGTAGTCAAGGCAGAGACGCAGAGACACGGGGAGTAGTAAAGGCAGAGACGCAGAGACTGGTGGAGTAGTACAGGCAGAGACACAGAGACTGGGGGAGTAATAAAGGCAGAGACGCAGAGACTCGGGGAGTAGTAAAGGCAGAGACACAGAGACTGGGGGAGTAATAAAGGCAGAGACACAGAGACTGGGGGAGTAATAAAGGCAGAGACGCAGAGACTGGGAGTAGAAAAGGCAGAGACGCAGAGACTGGGAGTAGAAAAGGCAGAGACACAGAGGCTGGGGGGGTAGTAAAGGCAGAGACGCAGAGACTCGGGGAGTAGTAAAGGCAGAGACGCAGAGACTGGGGGAGTCGTAAAGGCAGAGACGCAGAGACTGGGGGAGTAGTAAAGGCAGAGACGCAGAGACTCGGGGAGTAGTAAAGGCAGAGACGCAGAGACTGGGGGAGTCGTAAAGGCAGAGACGCAGAGACTGGGGGAGTAAACGCAGAGGCGCAGAGACTGGGGAGTAGTAAAGGCAGAGACGCAGAGACTGGGGGAGTAGTAAAGGCAGAGACACAGAGACTGGGGGAGTAGTAAAGGCAGAGACGCAGAGACTCGGGGAGTAGTAAAGGCAGAGACGCAGAGACTGGGAGTAGAAAAGGCAGAGACGCAGAGACTGGGGAGTAGTAAAGGCAGAGACGCAGCGACTGGGGGAGTAGTAAAGGCAGAGGCGCAGAGACTGGGGGAGTAGTAAAGGCAGAGACGCAGAGACTTGGGGAGTAGTTAAGGCAGAGACGCGGAGACTGGGGGAGTAGTAAAGGCAGAGACGCAGAGACTCGGGGAGTAGTTAAGGCAGAGACGCAGAGACTGGGGGAGTAGTAAAAGCAGAGACGCAGAGACTGGGGGAGTAGTAAAAGCAGAGACACAGAGACTGGGGGAGTAAAGGCAGAGGCGCAGAGACTGGGAAGTAGTAAAGGCAGAGACGCAGAGACTCGGGGAGTAGTAAAGGCAGAGACGCAGAGACTGGGGAGTAGTAAAGGCAGAGACACAGAGACTCGGGGAGTAGTAAAGGCAGAGACGCAGAGACTGGGGGAGTAGTAAAGGCAGAGACGCAGAGACTGGGGGAGTAGTAAAGGCAGAGACGCAGAGACTGGGGGAGTAGTAAAGGCAGAGACGCAGAGACTGGGGGAGTAGTAAAGGCAGAGACGCAGAGACTGGGGGAGTTGTAAAGGCAGAGACGCAGAAACTGGGGGAGTAAAGGCAGAGGTGCGGAGACTGGGGAGTAGTAAAGGCAGAGACACAGAGACTCGGGGAGTAGTAAAGGCAGAGACGCAGAGACTGGGGGAGTAGTAAAGGCAGAGACGCAGAGACTGGGGGAGTAGTAAAGGCAGAGACACAGAGACTCGGGGAGTAGTAAAGGCAGAGACGCAGAGACTGGGGGAGTAGTAAAGGCAGAGACGCAGAGACTGGGGGAGTAGTAAAGGCAGAGACGCAGAGACTGGGGGAGTAGTTAAGGCAGAGACGCAGAGACTGGGGGAGTAGTAAAGGCAGAGACGCAGAGACTGGGGGAGTAGTAAAGGCAGAGACGCAGAGACTGGGGGAGTAGTAAAGGCAGAGACGCAGAGACTGGGGGAGTAGTTAAGGCAGAGACGCAGAGACTGGGGGAGTAGTAAAGGCAGAGACGCAGAGACTGGGGGAGTAGTTAAGGCAGAGACGCAGAGACTGGGGGAGTAGTAAAGGCAGAGACGCAGAAACTGTGGGAGTAGTAAAGGCAGAGACGCCTTGACTGGGGAGTAGTAAAGGCAGAGGCGCAGAGACTGGGGGAGTAGTAAAGGCAGAGACGCAGAGACTGGGGGAGTAGTAAAGGCAGAGACGCAGAGACTGGGGGAGTAAAGGCAGAGGCGCAGAGACTGGGGAGTAGTAAAGGCAGAGACGCAGAGACTGGGGGAGTAGTAAAGGCAGAGACGCAGAGACTGGGGGAGTAGTAAAGGCAGAGACGCAGAGACTGGGGGAGTAGTAAAGGCAGAGACGCAGAGTCTGGGGGAGTAGTTAAGGCAGAGACGCAGAGACTGGGGGAGTAGTAATGGCAGAGACGCAGAAACTGTGGGAGAAGTAAAGGCAGAGACGCATGGACTGGGGAGTAGTAAAGGCAGAGACGCAGAAACTGGGGGAGTAGTAAAGGCAGAGACGCAGAAACTGGGGGAGTAGTAAAGGCAGAGACACAGAGACTGGGAGTAGAAAAGGCAGAGACGCAGAGACTCGGGGAGTAGTAAAGGCAGAGACGCAGAGACTCGGGGAGTAGTAAAGGCAGAGACGCAGAGACTGGGGGAGTAATAAAGGCAGAGACTGGGGGAGTAATAAAGGCAGAGGCGCAGAGACGGGGAGAGCAGTAAAGGCAGAGACGCAGAGACGGGTGGAGTAGTAAAGGCAGAGACACAGCGACTGGGGGAGTAGTAAAGGCAGAGACGCAGAGACTCGGGGAGTAGTTAAGGCAGAGACGCAGAGACTGGGGGAGTAGTAAAGGCAGAGACGCAGTGACTGGGGGAGTAAACGCAGAGGCGCAGAGACTGGGGAGTAGTAAAGGCAGAGACGCAGAGACTGGGGGAGTAGTAAAGGCAGAGACACAGAGACTGGGGGAGTAGTAAAGGCAGAGACGCAGAGACTGGGGGAGTAAACGCAGAGGCGCAGAGACTGGGGAGTAGTAAAGGCAGAGACGCAGAGACTGGGGGAGTAGTAAAGGCAGAGACACAGAGACTGGGGGAGTAGTAAAGGCAGAGACGCAGAGACTCGGGGAGTAGTAAAGGCAGAGACGCAGAGACTGGGAGTAGAAAAGGCAGAGACGCAGAGACTGGGGGAGTAGTAAAGGCAGAGGCGCAGAGACTGGGGGAGTAGTAAAGGCAGAGACGCAGAGACTTGGGGAGTAGTTAAGGCAGAGACGCGGAGACTGGGGGAGTAGTAAAGGCAGACACGCAGAGACTCGGGGAGTAGTTAAGGCAGAGACGCAGAGACTGGGGGAGTAGTAAAGGCAGAGACGCAGAGACTCGGGGAGTAGTAAAGGCAGAGACGCAGAGACTGGGGGAGTAGTAAAGGCAGAGACGCAGAGACTGGGGGAGTAGTAAAAGCAGAGACGCAGAGACTGGGGGAGTAAAGGCAGAGGCGCAGAGACTGGGGGAGTAGTAAAGGCAGAGACGCAGAGACTGGGGGAGTAGTTAAGGCAGAGACGCAGAGACTCGGGGAGTAGTAAAGGCAGAGACGCAGAGACTGGGGGAGTAGTAAAGGCAGAGACGCAGAGACTGGGGGAGTAGTAAAGGCAGAGACGCAGAGACTGGGGGAGTAGTAAAGGCAGAGACGCAGAGACTGGGGGAGTAGTAAAGGCAGAGACGCAGAGACTGGGGGAGTTGTAAAGGCAGAGACGCAGAGACTGGGGGAGTAGTTAAGGCAGAGACGCAGAGACTGGGGGAGTAGTAAAGGCAGAGACGCAGAGACTGGGGGAGTAGTAAAGGCAGAGACACAGAGACTCGGGGAGTAGTAAAGGCAGAGACGCAGAGACTGGGGGAGTAGTAAAGGCAGAGACGCAGAGACTGGGGGAGTAGTAAAGGCAGAGACACAGAGACTCGGGGAGTAGTAAAGGCAGAGACGCAGAGACTGGGGGAGTAGTAAAGGCAGAGACGCAGAGACTGGGGGAGTAGTTAAGGCAGAGACGCAGAGACTCGGGGAGTAGTAAAGGCAGAGACGCAGAGACTGGGGGAGTAGTAAAGGCAGAGACGCAGAGACTGGGGGAGTAGTAAAGGCAGAGACGCAGAGACTGGGGGAGTAGTTAAGGCAGAGACGCAGAGACTGGGGGAGTAGTAAAGGCAGAGACGCAGAGACTGGGGGAGTAGTAATGGCAGAGACGCAGAAACTGTGGGAGTAGTAAAGGCAGAGACGCATCGACTGGGGAGTAGTAAAGGCAGAGACGCAGAGACTGGGGGAGTAGTTAAGGCAGAGACGCAGAGACTGGGGGAGTAGTAAAGGCAGAGACACAGAGACTGGGGGAGTAATAAAGGCAGAGACGCAGAGACTCGGGGAGTAGTAAAGGCAGAGACGCAGAGACTGGGGGAGTAGTAAAGGCAGAGACGCAGAGACTGGGGGAGTAGTAAAGGCAGAGACGCAGAGACTGGGGGAGTAGTTAAGGCAGAGACGCAGAGACTGGGGGAGTAGTAAAGGCAGAGACGCAGAGACTGGGGGAGTAGTAATGGCAGAGACGCAGAAACTGTGGGAGTAGTAAAGGCAGAGACGCATCGACTGGGGAGTAGTAAAGGCAGAGACGCAGAGACTGGGGGAGTAGTAAAGGCAGAGACGCAGAGACTGGGGGAGTAGTAATGGCAGAGACGCAGAAACTGTGGGAGTAGTAAAGGCAGAGACGCAGAGACTGGGGGAGTAGTAATGGCAGAGACGCAGAAACTGTGGGAGTAGTAAAGGCAGAGACGCATCGACTGGGGAGTAGTAAAGGCAGAGACACAGAGACTGGGGGAGTAATAAAGGCAGAGACGCAGAGACTCGGGGAGTAGTAAAGGCAGAGACGCAGAGACTCGGGGAGTAGTAAAGGCAGAGACGCAGAGACTCGGGGAGTAGTAAAGGCAGAGACGCAGAGACTGGGAGTAGAAAAGGCAGAGACGCAGAGACTCGGGGAGTAGTCAAGGCAGAGACGCAGAGACACGGGGAGTAGTAAAGGCAGAGACGCAGAGACTGGTGGAGTAGTACAGGCAGAGACACAGAGACTGGGGGAGTAATAAAGGCAGAGACGCAGAGACTCGGGGAGTAGTAAAGGCAGAGACACAGAGACTGGGGGAGTAATAAAGGCAGAGACACAGAGACTGGGGGAGTAATAAAGGCAGAGACGCAGAGACTGGGAGTAGAAAAGGCAGAGACGCAGAGACTGGGAGTAGAAAAGGCAGAGACACAGAGGCTGGGGGGGTAGTAAAGGCAGAGACGCAGAGACTCGGGGAGTAGTAAAGGCAGAGACGCAGAGACTGGGGGAGTCGTAAAGGCAGAGACGCAGAGACTGGGGGAGTAGTAAAGGCAGAGACGCAGAGACTCGGGGAGTAGTAAAGGCAGAGACGCAGAGACTGGGGGAGTCGTAAAGGCAGAGACGCAGAGACTGGGGGAGTAAACGCAGAGGCGCAGAGACTGGGGAGTAGTAAAGGCAGAGACGCAGAGACTGGGGGAGTAGTAAAGGCAGAGACACAGAGACTGGGGGAGTAGTAAAGGCAGAGACGCAGAGACTCGGGGAGTAGTAAAGGCAGAGACGCAGAGACTGGGAGTAGAAAAGGCAGAGACGCAGAGACTGGGGAGTAGTAAAGGCAGAGACGCAGCGACTGGGGGAGTAGTAAAGGCAGAGGCGCAGAGACTGGGGGAGTAGTAAAGGCAGAGACGCAGAGACTTGGGGAGTAGTTAAGGCAGAGACGCGGAGACTGGGGGAGTAGTAAAGGCAGAGACGCAGAGACTCGGGGAGTAGTTAAGGCAGAGACGCAGAGACTGGGGGAGTAGTAAAAGCAGAGACGCAGAGACTGGGGGAGTAGTAAAAGCAGAGACACAGAGACTGGGGGAGTAAAGGCAGAGGCGCAGAGACTGGGAAGTAGTAAAGGCAGAGACGCAGAGACTCGGGGAGTAGTAAAGGCAGAGACGCAGAGACTGGGGAGTAGTAAAGGCAGAGACACAGAGACTCGGGGAGTAGTAAAGGCAGAGACGCAGAGACTGGGGGAGTAGTAAAGGCAGAGACGCAGAGACTGGGGGAGTAGTAAAGGCAGAGACGCAGAGACTGGGGGAGTAGTAAAGGCAGAGACGCAGAGACTGGGGGAGTAGTAAAGGCAGAGACGCAGAGACTGGGGGAGTTGTAAAGGCAGAGACGCAGAAACTGGGGGAGTAAAGGCAGAGGTGCGGAGACTGGGGAGTAGTAAAGGCAGAGACACAGAGACTCGGGGAGTAGTAAAGGCAGAGACGCAGAGACTGGGGGAGTAGTAAAGGCAGAGACGCAGAGACTGGGGGAGTAGTAAAGGCAGAGACACAGAGACTCGGGGAGTAGTAAAGGCAGAGACGCAGAGACTGGGGGAGTAGTAAAGGCAGAGACGCAGAGACTGGGGGAGTAGTAAAGGCAGAGACGCAGAGACTGGGGGAGTAGTTAAGGCAGAGACGCAGAGACTGGGGGAGTAGTAAAGGCAGAGACGCAGAGACTGGGGGAGTAGTAAAGGCAGAGACGCAGAGACTGGGGGAGTAGTAAAGGCAGAGACGCAGAGACTGGGGGAGTAGTTAAGGCAGAGACGCAGAGACTGGGGGAGTAGTAAAGGCAGAGACGCAGAGACTGGGGGAGTAGTTAAGGCAGAGACGCAGAGACTGGGGGAGTAGTAAAGGCAGAGACGCAGAAACTGTGGGAGTAGTAAAGGCAGAGACGCCTTGACTGGGGAGTAGTAAAGGCAG
Organism: Mustelus asterias; assembly: GCF_964213995.1. Classification (NCBI taxonomy): domain Eukaryota; kingdom Metazoa; phylum Chordata; class Chondrichthyes; order Carcharhiniformes; family Triakidae; genus Mustelus; species Mustelus asterias. Next base: position 9,992,868 of record NC_135805.1, read on the forward strand.
AGGCGCAGAGACTGGGGGAGTAGTAAAGGCAGAGACGCAGAGACTGGGGGAGTAGTAAAGGCAGAGACGCAGAGACTGGGGGAGTAAAGGCAGAGGCGCAGAGACTGGGGAGTAGTAAAGGCAGAGACGCAGAGACTGGGGGAGTAGTAAAGGCAGAGACGCAGAGACTGGGGGAGTAGTAAAGGCAGAGACGCAGAGACTGGGGGAGTAGTAAAGGCAGAGACGCAGAGTCTGGGGGAGTAGTTAAGGCAGAGACGCAGAGACTGGGGGAGTAGTAATGGCAGAGACGCAGAAACTGTGGGAGAAGTAAAGGCAGAGACGCATGGACTGGGGAGTAGTAAAGGCAGAGACGCAGAAACTGGGGGAGTAGTAAAGGCAGAGACGCAGAAACTGGGGGAGTAGTAAAGGCAGAGACACAGAGACTGGGAGTAGAAAAGGCAGAGACGCAGAGACTCGGGGAGTAGTAAAGGCAGAGACGCAGAGACTCGGGGAGTAGTAAAGGCAGAGACGCAGAGACTGGGGGAGTAATAAAGGCAGAGACTGGGGGAGTAATAAAGGCAGAGGCGCAGAGACGGGGAGAGCAGTAAAGGCAGAGACGCAGAGACGGGTGGAGTAGTAAAGGCAGAGACACAGCGACTGGGGGAGTAGTAAAGGCAGAGACGCAGAGACTCGGGGAGTAGTTAAGGCAGAGACGCAGAGACTGGGGGAGTAGTAAAGGCAGAGACGCAGTGACTGGGGGAGTAAACGCAGAGGCGCAGAGACTGGGGAGTAGTAAAGGCAGAGACGCAGAGACTGGGGGAGTAGTAAAGGCAGAGACACAGAGACTGGGGGAGTAGTAAAGGCAGAGACGCAGAGACTGGGGGAGTAAACGCAGAGGCGCAGAGACTGGGGAGTAGTAAAGGCAGAGACGCAGAGACTGGGGGAGTAGTAAAGGCAGAGACACAGAGACTGGGGGAGTAGTAAAGGCAGAGACGCAGAGACTCGGGGAGTAGTAAAGGCAGAGACGCAGAGACTGGGAGTAGAAAAGGCAGAGACGCAGAGACTGGGGGAGTAGTAAAGGCAGAGGCGCAGAGACTGGGGGAGTAGTAAAGGCAGAGACGCAGAGACTTGGGGAGTAGTTAAGGCAGAGACGCGGAGACTGGGGGAGTAGTAAAGGCAGACACGCAGAGACTCGGGGAGTAGTTAAGGCAGAGACGCAGAGACTGGGGGAGTAGTAAAGGCAGAGACGCAGAGACTCGGGGAGTAGTAAAGGCAGAGACGCAGAGACTGGGGGAGTAGTAAAGGCAGAGACGCAGAGACTGGGGGAGTAGTAAAAGCAGAGACGCAGAGACTGGGGGAGTAAAGGCAGAGGCGCAGAGACTGGGAAGTAGTAAAGGCAGAGACGCAGAGACTCGGGGAGTAGTAAAGGCAGAGACGCAGAGACTGGGGAGTAGTAAAGGCAGAGACACAGAGACTCGGGGAGTAGTAAAGGCAGAGACGCAGAGACTGGGGGAGTAGTAAAGGCAGAGACGCAGAGACTGGGGGAGTAGTAAAGGCAGAGACGCAGAGACTGGGGGAGTAGTAAAGGCAGAGACGCAGAGACTGGGGGAGTAGTAAAGGCAGAGACGCAGAGACTGGGGGAGTTGTAAAGGCAGAGACGCAGAAACTGGGGGAGTAAAGGCAGAGGTGCAGAGACTGGGGAGTAGTAAAGGCAGAGACACAGAGACTCGGGGAGTAGTAAAGGCAGAGACGCAGAGACTGGGGGAGTAGTAAAGGCAGAGACGCAGAGACTGGGGGAGTAGTAAAGGCAGAGACACAGAGACTCGGGGAGTAGTAAAGGCAGAGACGCAGAGACTGGGGGAGTAGTAAAGGCAGAGACGCAGAGACTGGGGGAGTAGTAAAGGCAGAGACACAGAGACTCGGGGAGTAGTAAAGGCAGAGACGCAGAGACTGGGGGAGTAGTAAAGGCAGGGACGCAGAGACTGGGGGAGTAGTAAAGGCAGAGACGCAGAGACTGGGGGAGTAGTTAAGGCAGAGACGCAGAGACTGGGGGAGTAGTAAAGGCAGAGACGCAGAGACTGGGGGAGTAGTAAAGGCAGAGACGCCTTGACTGGGGAGTAGTAAAGGCAGAGGCGCAGAGACTGGGGGAGTAGTAAAGGCAGAGACGCAGAGACTGGGGGAGTAGTAAAGGCAGAGACGCAGAGACTGGGGGAGTAAAGGCAGAGGCGCAGAGACTGGGGAGTAGTAAAGGCAGAGACACAGAGACTCGGGGAGTAGTAAAGGCAGAGACGCAGAGACTGGGGGAGTAGTAAAGGCAGAGACGCAGAGACTGGGGGAGTAGTAAAGGCAGAGACGCAGAGACTGGGGGAGTAGTAAAGGCAGAGACGCAGAGTCTGGGGGAGTAGTTAAGGCAGAGACGCAGAGACTGGGGGAGTAGTAATGGCAGAGACGCAGAAACTGTGGGAGTAGTAAAGGCAGAGACGCATTGACTGGGGAGTAGTAAAGGCAGAGACGCAGAAACTGGGGGAGTTGTAAAGGCAGAGACGCATTGACTGGGGAGTAGTAAAAGCAGAGACGCAGAGACTCGGGGAGTAGTTAAGGCAGAGACACAGAGACTGGGAGTAGAAAAGGCAGAGACGCAGAGACTCGGGGAGTAGTAAAGGCAGAGACGCAGAGACTCGGGGAGTAGTAAAGGCAGAGACCCAGAGACTGGGGGAGTAATAAAGGCAGAGACTGGGGGAGTAATAAAGGCAGAGGCGCAGATACGGGGAGAGCAGTAAAGGCAGAGACGCAGAGACGGGTGGAGTAGTAAAGGCAGAGACGCAGAGACTGGGGGAGTAGTAAAGGCAGAGACGCAGAGACTCCGGGAGTAGTTAAGGCAGAGACGCAGAGACTGGGGGAGTAGTAAAGGCAGAGACGCAGAGACTGGGGGAGTCGTAAAGGCAGAGACGCAGAGACTGGGGGAGTAGTAAAGGCAGAGACGCAGAGACTGGGGGAGTCGTAAAGGCAGAGACGCAGTGACTGGGGGAGTAGTAAAGGCAGAGACGCAGAGACTGGGGGAGTCGTAAAGGCAGAGACGCAGAGACTGGGGGAGTAAACGCAGAGGCGCAGAGACTGGGGAGTAGTAAAGGCAGAGACGCAGAGACTGGGGGAGTAGTAAAGGCAGAGACACAGAGACTGGGGGAGTAGTAAAGGCAGAGACGCAGAGACTCGGGGAGTAGTAAAGGCAGAGACGCAGAGACTGGGAGTAGAAAAGGCAGAGGCGCAGAGACTGGGGGAGTAGTAAAGGCAGAGACGCAGAGACTTGGGGAGTAGTTAAGGCAGAGACGCGGAGACTGGGGGTGTAGTAAAGGCAGAGACGCAGAGACTCGGGGAGTAGTTAAGGCAGAGACGCAGAGACTGGGGGAGTAGTAAAAGCAGAGACGCAGAGACTGGGAAGTAGTAAAGGCAGAGACGCAGAGACTCGGGGAGTAGTAAAGGCAGAGACGCAGAGACTGGGGAGTAGTAAAGGCAGAGACACAGAGACTCGGGGAGTAGTAAAGGCAGAGACGCAGAGACTGGGGGAGTAGTAAAGGCAGAGACGCAGAGACTGGGGGAGTAGTAAAGGCAGAGACGCAGAGACTGGGGGAGTAGTAAAGGCAGAGACGCAGAGACTGGGGGAGTTGTAAAGGCAGAGACGCAGAAACTGGGGGAGTAAAGGCAGAGGTGCAGAGACTGGGGAGTAGTAAAGGCAGAGACACAGAGACTCGGGGAGTAGTAAAGGCAGAGACGCAGAGACTGGGGGAGTAGTAAAGGCAGAGACGCAGAGACTGGGGGAGTAGTAAAGGCAGAGACACAGAGACTCGGGGAGTAGTAAAGGCAGAGACGCAGAGACTGGGGGAGTAGTAAAGGCAGAGACGCAGAGACTGGGGGAGTAGTAAAGGCAGAGACACAGAGACTCGGGGAGTAGTAAAGGCAGAGACGCAGAGACTGGGGGAGTAGTAAAGGCAGAGACGCAGAGACTGGGGGAGTAGTAAAGGCAGAGACGCAGAGACTGGGGGAGTAGTTAAGGCAGAGACGCAGAGACTGGGGGAGTAGTAAAGGCAGAGACGCAGAGACTGGGGGAGTAGTAAAGGCAGAGACGCCTTGACTGGGGAGTAGTAAAGGCAGAGGCGCAGAGACTGGGGGAGTAGTAAAGGCAGAGACGCAGAGACTGGGGGAGTAGTAAAGGCAGAGACGCAGAGACTGGGGGAGTAAAGGCAGAGGCGCAGAGACTGGGGAGTAGTAAAGGCAGAGACACAGAGACTCGGGGAGTAGTAAAGGCAGAGACGCAGAGACTGGGGGAGTAGTAAAGGCAGAGACGCAGAGACTGGGGGAGTAGTAAAGGCAGAGACGCAGAGACTGGGGGAGTAGTAATGGCAGAGACGCAGAAACTGTGGGAGTAGTAAAGGCAGAGACGCATTGACTGGGGAGTAGTAAAGGCAGAGACGCAGAAACTGGGGGAGTAGTAAAGGCAGAGACGCAGAGACTGGGGGAATAGTTAAGGCAGAGACACAGAGACTGGGAGTAGAAAAGGCAGAGACGCAGAGACTCGGGGAGTAGTAAAGGCAGAGACGCAGAGACTCGGGGAGTAGTAAAGGCAGAGACGCAGAGACTGGGGGAGTAATAAAGGCAGAGACTGGGGGAGTAATAAAGGCAGAGGCGCAGAGACGGGGAGAGCAGTAAAGGCAGAGACGCAGAGACGGGTGGAGTAGTAAAGGCAGAGACACAGCGACTGGGGGAGTAATAAAGGCAGAGACGCAGAGACTCGGGGAGTAGTAAAGGCAGAGACGCAGAGACTCGGGGAGTAGTAAAGGCAGAGACGCAGAGACTGGGGGAGTAGTAAAGGCAGAGACGCAGATACTGGGGGAGTCGTAAAGGCAGAGACGCAGAGACTGGGGAGTAGTAAAGGCAGAGACGCAGATACTGGGGGAGTAGTAAAGGCAGAGACGCAGAGACTGGGGGAGTAGTAAAGGCAGAGACGCAGAGAGTGGGGGAGTAAAGGCAGAGGCGCAGAGACTGGGGAGTAGTAAAGGCAGAGACGCAGAGACTGGGGGAGTCGTAAAGGCAGAGACACAGAGACTGGGGGAGTAGTTAAGGCAGAGACGCAGAGACTGGGGGAGTAGTAATGGCAGAGACGCAGAAACTGTGGGAGTAGTAAAGGCAGAGACGTATCGACTGGGGAGTAGTAAAGGCAGAGACGCAGAGACTGGGGGAGTAGTAAAGGCAGAGACGCAGATACTGGGGGAGTAGTAAAGGCAGAGACACAGAGACTGGGGGAGTAGTAAAGGCAGAGACGCAGATACTGGGGGAGTAGTAAAGGCAGAGACGCAGATACTGGGGGAGTAGTAAAGGCAGAGACGCAGAGACTGGGGGAGTAGTAAAGGCAGAGACGCAGAGACCGAGGGAGTAGTAAAAGCAGAGACGCAGAGACTGGGGGAGTAGTAAAGGCAGAGACGCAGAGACTGGGAGTAGAAAAGGCAGAGACGCAGAGACTCGGGGAGTAGTAAAGGCAGAGACACAGAGACTCGGGGAGTAGTAAAGGCAGAGACGCAGAGACTGGGAGTAGAAAAGGCAGAGATGTAGAGACTCGGGGAGTAGTAAAGGCAGAGACCCAGAGACTGGGAATAGAAAAGGCAGAGACGCAGAGACTGGGGGAGTAGTAAAGGCAGAGACGCAGAGACTGGGGGAGTAGTAAAGGCAGAGACGCAGAGACTCGGGGAGTAGTTAAGGCAGAGACGCAGAGACTGGGGGAGTAGTAAAGGCAGAGACGCAGAGACTGGGGGAGTAGTAAAGGCAGAGACGCAGAGACTGGGGGAGTAAAGGCAGAGACGCAGAGACTGGGGGAGTAAAGGCAGAGACGCAGAGACTGGGGGAGTAGTAAAGGCAGAGACGCAGAGACTGGGGGAGTAGTTAAGGCAGAGACGCAGAGACTGGGGGAGTAGTAAAGGCAGAGACGCAGAGACTGGGGGAGTAGTAAAGGCAGAGACGCAGAGACTGGGGGAGTAGTAAAGGCAGAGACGCAGAGACTGGGGGAGTAGTAAAGGCAGAGACACAGAGACTGGGGGAGTAGTAAAGGCAGAGACGCAGAGACTGGGGGAGTAGTAAAGGCAGAGACGCAGAAACTGTGGGAGTAGTAAAGGCAGAGATGCAGAGACGGGGAGAATAGTAAAGGCAGAGACGCAGAAACTGTGGGAGTAGTAAAGGCAGAGACGCAGAGACGGGGAGAATAGTAAAGGCAGAGACGCAGAAACTGTGGGAGTAGTAAAGGCAGAGACGCAGAGACTGGGGGAGTAGTTGAGGCAGTTTGGTGAAATTGGAAAGGAGCAAGTATGAAATCTGATAAAGCAGAGAGACCCGTTGGAGCAGAGAAGACTGAGGGGCGACCTGATTGAGGTGTTCAAGATTGAGGGGCATGGACAGAGTGGATAGGGAGCAGCTGTTCCCCTTAGTTGAAGGGTCAGTTACGAGGGGACACAAGTTAAAAGTGAGGGGTGGGAGGTTCGGGCGGATTTGAGGAAAAAACCTTTTACCCAGAGGGTGGCGACAGTCTGGAATGCGCTGCCTGGGCGGGTGGTGGAGGCGGGATGCCTCACATCCTTTAAAAAGTACCTGGACGAGTACTTGACACGCCATAACATTCAAGGCAATGGGCCAAGTGCTGGCAAGTGGGATTAGGGGGGTAGGTCAGGGCATTTCATCAGTCGGTGCAGACTCGATGGGCCGAAGGGCCTCTTCTGCACTGTAGTATTCTGTGATTCTGTGAACCCCTGTGGCTCAGGACATTGGTGGAAGAAAAAGGCATGCAGAAATACAGACCCCCCCCCCCCACTGCAGCTGTCAGTGTGTCGCTGGGGCGTTTACATCCACTCATTCTCTTCCTGAACTTGTCCAAATGAATATTAAGGCCAGACTGCTGGAATATGCTTGAACTTGCAGTGAGCTTCATAGGTACAGTGTCGCTGGGCAAAGATAGAGATTGATCCTTGCAGCTGTGGTATATGAAGACATTCAAAACTAACCCAACAGCTGGAATAAAGTTGTCTTGATGCACTTTACCAGCTGCTTGTAACTGAACTGAAGGAACCAGGACTAAATTAGAATTAATTTGCATTTTATGCATTGTAAAACTGTAAAGTGGGATTTATATTTAATATGCTGCATAAAAAAGAAATGAAATAAACTGTGCTCATTCTGTACACAGGATTCCTAACTGCTATGAGACAGGAAGTCACGCGTGCCCATAAAGGCTGGGCACTGGACAGTGTCACCCTACACAACGAAGTAACAAAGCTTATGAGAGACGAGATCAAAATCCCACCTCCGGTTAGTGTCGAGTAATTTATATCCTGTCGTTACTCCATGATAGGAAAATTAAATTCTGACAGCATGGAGCAGTCCGAGCATTCTCGACAATGCTTTAAGTTTGTCTTACGAGTATTATGTCCAAGGCAGTCAGTTATTGTCAGTCAGATATGTTGATATGCAACATAAAATGGACACTAAGAATATGAACTGAACGGCCTGCTAAGGCAGAGCTGGCACCAGCAGCTCCTCTCGAATGTCTAGATGAGGCTCAAGGACAAATTTCTGGCAATGACTATTGTTGGACTTCATCAAATTGAGTCTAAAAGCAGACCCACCCCACTGTAAATATAACATTCAGTACCCTCGCCATTGAGCTAACACTAGGAACCCAAACATACTTCCCATACAGCCACGCCTCAATTAACTAGCCCCAATTCTACCTGTAGGAATATATTCAATTGGCCAAAAAGTTCCAGATTCTCTCTTGAAGCCAAGTAATATTTTATAAAGCTAGTCTGCATCTTAGCCTCTAGTTGGGTTTATTTTAATTTGATTTATTATTGTCACATGTATTAGTATAGAGTGAAAAGTTTTGTTTCATGCGTACTGTACAGCCAAAGCATACTGTACATGGAGAAAAAATGAGAGAGTGCAGAATGTAGTGTTACAGTCATAGCTAGGGTGTAGAGAAAGATCAACTTAATGCAAGGGAGGGCCATTCAAAAGTCTGACGGCAGCAGGGAAGAAGCTGTTCTTGAGTTGGTTGGTACGTGGCCTCAGACTTTTGTATCTTTTTCCCAATGAAGAAGATGGAAGAGAGTCGGTCCGGGGTGCGAGGGGTCCTTGATTATGCGGCTGCTTTGCCAAGGCAGCGGGAAGTGTAGACAGAGTCAATGGATGGGAGGCTGGCCTGCATGATGGACTGGGCTTTGTTCACGACTCTTTATAGTTTCTTGCGGTCTTGGGCAGGGCAGGAGCCACACCAAGCTGTGATACAACCAGAAAGAATGCTCTCTATGGTGCATCTGTAAAGGTTGGTGAGTGGTAGCTGACATGCCAAATTTCCTTAATCTCCTGAGAAAGTAGAGGCATTGGTGGGCTTTCTTAACTATAGTGTTGGCATGGGGGGACCAGGACAGGTTGTTGGTGATCTGGACATCTAAAAACTTGAAGCTCTCGACCCTTTCTACTTCGTCCCCATTGATGTAGACAGGGACATGTTCTCCTTTACACTTCCTGAAAGTCGATGAATATCTCCTTCATTCTATTGACATTGAGGGAGAGATTATTGTTGCTGCACCAGTTCACCAGATTCTCTATCTCATTCCTATACTCTGTCTCATCATTGTTTGAGCTCCGACCCACTACAGTGCTGTCATCAGCAAACTTGAAAATCGAATTGGAGGGGAATTTGACCACACAGTCATAGGTGTATAAGGAGTATAGTAAGGGGCTGAGGACACAGCCTTGTGGGGCACTGGTATTGAGGATGATCGTGGAGGAGGTGTTGTTGCCTCAGATTGTGGTCTGTGGGATAGGAAGTCTAGGATCCAGTTTTAACTTCAACTTAACTTTACAACAGTTGCTGATTATTGTCTTCCAGCCATCCAGTTTGATATTCAGAGTATCCCACTCCCTCACTCTCAAACCCCAGCATCAATCTGCTGCATGAGCCATTTTCCTTTCATCCCACAGTTCCCTGCAAAATCCTCTCTCCAACTCCTTCCTCCATAACAGCAGAGCCAGCGGGGGGTGATATTGTCAGCACTCAGCAACTTCCTCACATCTTGCTGCCAGCGGGAGGTGATATTGTCAGCACTCAGCAACTTCCTCACATCTTGCTGCCAGCGGGAGGTGATATTGTCAGTACTCAGCAACTTCCTCACATCTTGCTGCCAGCAGGGGGTGATATTGTCAGCACTCAGCAACTTCCTCACATCTTGCTGCCAGCAGGGGGTGATATTGTCAGTACTCAGCAACTTCCTCACATCTTGCTGCCAGCAGGGGGTGATATTGTCAGCACTCAGCAACTTCCTCACATCTTGCTGCCAGCAGGGGGTGATATTGTCAGTACTCAGCAACTTCCTCACATCTTGCTGCCAGCAGGGGGTGATATTGTCAGTACTCAGCAACTTCCTCACATCTTGCTGCCAGCAGGGGGTGATATTGTCAGCACTCTCAGCAACTTCCTCACATCTTGCTGCCAGCAGGGGGTGATATTGTCAGCACTCTCAGCAACTTCCTCACATCTTGCTGCCAGCAGGGGGTGATATTGTCAGCACTCTCAGCAACTTCCTCACATCTTGCTGCCAGCAGGGGGTGATATTGTCAGCACTCTCAGCAACTTCCTCACATCTTGCTGCCAGCAGGGGGTGATATTGTCAGCACTCTCAGCAACTTCCTCACATCTTGCTGCCAGCAGGGGGTGATATTGTCAGCACTCTCAGCAACTTCCTCACATCTTGCTGCCAGCAGGGGGTGATATTGTCCTCTTTTTAGGTCAAACCAAACCAAGTAAACAAACTCAGATTAAATCAGGACAAAGTAAAAGGGCCCGCGCCATCTTCGTTGTTGAGATGAAGGTCGAACTGTGCAGTTTCAGTGGGTATAAAATCTACCCTTTGTCAAAGCTAAAAGGCATAGAAAGTGGGAGATATTTATACTGTAGGGTGAGGGAATGAAAGATGAGTCATAGTCACAAAAACAAGGGAAAGGCTAAGAGGTGCTAATGGCAGTCCATAGAGAGAATAGGAGTGAATGGCCAAACGGCAGAGAAGCTGAAGTCTGAGGGTAAACTGTGACAGATGAAGATGTGGGAGGGAGGGGGGAGATGGGTGGGAGAAAGATAAGATTGAGAAAAAGGGAGAAAAGGGAAGAACAGGGGGTACAAAATAGGGAGAAAGAGTGGAGGAGAAGAAAAATAAAGGATTGAGCGAATCATCTGAAGTTGTTGAATTCGATGTTGATTCAACAACTTTAGATAATTAGCTCTACCCCACCTCAATCCCTTTGTTTTCATTTTATTTAATTTTTAACTGTTCTCTACCTTTTCCTTTATTGTCCTTTATTTTTCTTTCCCCCAACGCTTTCTCTCTATTTTATCCCATTTCTTTCCTTTTCTCCCCCTTTGCTTCCCTTTCCCCCTTTTTCTCAATTTTACCCCTCTCCCTCTCATCTCCCCCCTCCCTCCCACATCTTCATCTGTCACAGTTTACCCTCTGACTTCAGCTTCTCTGCCGTTTGGCCATTCACTCCTATTCTCTCTGTGGACTGCCATTAGCACCTCTTAGCCTTTCCCCTGGTTTCTGTGGCTATGACTCATCTTTCATTCCCTCACCCCATAGTGTAAATATCTCCCACTTTCTATGCCTTTTAGCTTTGACAAAGGGTCATCTGGACTCGAAACGTCAGCTCTGTCTTCTCCTTACAGATGCTGCCAGACCTGCTGAGATTTTTCAGCATTTTCTCTTTTGGTTCCTGAATGCATTTCCCTGGAGCAGGGCTGTTTAGATGCAGGATGAGTTCCTGACGGATTCTGTGACAGTGCAGATGAACACCCACAGCAACGCCCAAAGGAGCAAGTGGCCTTATTAAAGTGGGAAAACAATTAAAAGAGTTCCTCATAAGTTCTGGTGCTCCATGTGGAGAAGAAAAGAGGGGAAGGTGTAGATTACTCAACCTTTCCTCCAACAATGCCATTCTTGGAGTAACTGGGGTGATCAGTAAGTTTGCGGACGACACAAAACTGGCAGGACTTGCAGATAGTGAGGAACATTGTCAGAGGCTACAGAAGGATATAGATAGGCTGGAAATTTGGGCAAAGAAATGGCAGATGGAGTTCAATCCTGATAAATGCGAAGTGATGCATTTTGGTGGGAATAATGTAGGGAGGAGCTACACGATAAATGGAAGAACCATAAAGGGTGTAGAGACGCAGAGGGACCTGGGTGTGCAAGTCCACAGATCTTTGAAGGTGACGTCACAGGTGGAGAAGGTGGTGAAGAAGGCATATGGCATGCTTGCCTTTATAGGACGGGGCATAGAGTATAAAAGTTGGGGTCTGATGTTGCAGATGTATAGAACGTTGGTTCGGCCGCATTTGGAATACTGCGTCCAGTTCTGGTCGCCACACTACCAGAAGGACGTGGAGGCTTTGGAGAGAGTACAGAGGAGGTTTACCAGGATGTTGCCTGGTATGGAGGGGCTTGGTTATGAGGAGAGATTGGGGAAACTGGGGTTGTTCTCCTTGGAAAGACGGAGGATGAGGGGAGACTTAATAGAGGTGTATAAAATTATGAAAGGCATAGATAGGGTGAACGGTGGGAAGCTTTTCCCCGGGTCGGTGGTGACGTTCACGAGGGGTCATAGGTTCAAGGTGAAGGGGGGGAGGTTTAACACAGATATCAGAAGGACATATTTTCCACAGAGGGTCGTGGGGGCCTGGAATGTGTTGCCGGGCAAGGTGGTGGAGGCGGACACACTGGGAACGTTTAAGACTTATCTCGACAGCTATATGAAAGGAGTGGGAATGGAGGGATACAAAAGAGTGGTCTAGTTTGGACTAGGGAGCGGCACGGGCTAATTGTTCTTTGTTTCTCGTTTCAAGGCTTCATTCTATGATCATCTTGCTGGTGCCAGTACAGAGCGAGACTGCGGATAGTTGGGAACCTGTCTCGGGGGCAGGGAATTCAGATGGTGTTCGTAAAGCAGAGGTGGAAATGAATAGGGTTGGGAAGCATTTTCTGATCAGGGCCAGTGTGATCTCCTGGACTCGTTTCGATCGCCTCAGGGGGTCGGAGAGGAATTTCCCAGATTTTTTTTTCCCCATATTGGCCCTGGGGTTTTCACTCTGGGTTTTCGCCTCTCCCTGGAGATCACATGGTCTGGAATGGGGGGGTGGGGGTGAGGGACAGCTCGGTGGATAGGATATTAGGATGTAGATAGGCTGGAAAATTGGGCGGGGATCCTGGATTCAGGATTCAATCCTGGACCGGGGAGCGGCGCGGGCTTGGAGGGCCGAAGGGCCTGTTCCTGTGCTGTATTGTTCTTTGTTCTTTGTTGTTCTTAGGTTTACCCTGAGTATGGAGCATGTACAACAGCCCTATTCAAATAATAGCCCTTGCCCAGTTTCACCTTGCATGCTGGTCATTTAAAAGCAGACAGAGCTGAATTCCCTGCAGTAAGGGGCTATTTTTCACAGGTCCATTGAGAAGCAGGGTCCCAACAATAGACTTCCTTTGTTTTTCCACTCCTATGGTATAGGGAGGGAAGTGCAATGTTGGGGCAGGATTTGAGATTGCAGTGGGAGCAAGAATGGAGATAGTACAAGTGGTGAAATTAGTGCCACTGTTTCCAACTGCCAACAAATGTCATCAAGCTGGGAGAAGGCAGGGCCCAAGAACCCACCCAAATTCCCAGATCCTGGAGTATTGAAAGTGCTTTTGGTGTTGTTACAGGCCCTTTCTATCTCCCAATTTCCCGTCCCTCTCAAAACTGCAATCAGGTGCCCCTTGTCCCCAGCAACGTATCATCCACCACCCCCGTGATCACATCTTCGCCTTGTAATATTCTGAACTTACTGTTCTCTCCCTGACACTCTGGTCCACTCACAGACATCCAAACAATCTCTCCCTTTCCTATGGTACCTTGCTATGCAAGTACAGGGGATGTAATACCTGTCCTTCAACCTCCTCCCTTTTGACTGTCTAGGGCCCAAACACTCCTCCTAAGTGAAGCGGTGATTTATTTGTACTTTTTTCAATTTAATTTACGTACTTGCAGCTCACAGCGTGGTCTCCATTAACCACTTTACGGAATACCTCTGTTGAACCCACAAGCACGACTGCAAACTTTTAATTTTCTAACTTGTTCTGACCTTTCTGTCCCTGACCTGCTGCAATGTTCCAGTAAACTTCAGTGCAAGCTCGAGGAACAACCGCCCATCATTCAGTTCTGCACTTCACAGCCTTCTGGACTCGGTATTCACTTCAACAATTTTAGATTAGAATACTTTCCCCAATTTTTTGTGGGGAGTCTTTTGCTGTTTATTTTTTCTCATTTCTTTCTTAATGAATTGCACTTGGATGCCAGCTATCCTCACATTCACACCTCATCTAGACACATCTTTTGTTTCTTTACTTGTTCTATTGCATCCTTTCTCCATTGGACTGTGGCAGGAGCGGCACAGGCTTGGAGGGCCGAAGGGCCTGTTTCCTGTGCTGTACTGTTCCTTGTTCTTTGTTTGGAAACATTCTGCTGTGGAAGGTTTTCCTGAACATACTCGAGGAACCTATGCCCTTTAACCGATTATTTTCCCATGAATATCCAGCAAACTAACGATAGAGGGTTGGCAGCAGGAGAAATACTTAATACTATTAATGTTACCAGAGAGGCAGTGCTGGGTAGACTAATGGGACTGAAGGTGGACAAGTCCCCGGGTCCGGATGGAATGCATCCCAGGGTATTGAAAGAAATGTCAGAGGTAATAGTGGATGCGTTAGTGATTATTTATCAAAACTCGTTGCATTCTGGGGTAGTGCCAGTTGATTGGAAAACGGCTAATGTTACGCCGCTGTTTAAAAAAGGAAGGAGACAAAAGGCGGGTAACTATAGGCCGGTCAGCTTAACGTCTGTAGTAGGGAAAATGCTGGAATCCATTATTAAAGAGGAGATAGCAGGGCATCTGGATAGAAATGGTTTGATCAATCAGACGCAGCATGGATTCATGAGGGGAAAGTCGTGCTTGACGAACATGTTGGATTTTTATGAAGATGTGACGAGGGCGGTTGATGGAGGAGAACCGGTGGATGCGGTGTTTTTGGATTTCCAAAAGGCGTTTGATAAGGTGCCCCATAAAAGGCTGCTGAAGAAGATTAGGGCACACGGAGTTGGGGGTAGTGTGTTAAAGTGGATTGGGGACTGGCTATCCGACAGGAAGCAAAGAGTCGGAATAAATGGGTGTTTTTCCGGTTGGAGGAAGGTAACTAGTGGCGTGCCGCAGGGATCGGTACTCGGGCCGCAACTGTTTACCGTTTATATAGATGATCTGGAGGAGGGGACGGAGTGTAGGGTAACGAAGTTTGCAGACGACACAAAGATAAGTGGAAAAGTGAATCGTGTGGAGGACGGAGAAGATCTGCAGAGAGATTTGGACAGGCTGAGTGAGTGGGCGAGGATATGGCAAATGGAGTATAACGTTGAGAAATGCGAGGTTATACACTTTGGAGGAAATAATAACAAATGGGATTACTATCTCAATGGAAACAAACTAAAACATGCTACCGTGCAAAGGGACCTGGGGGTCCTTGTGCATGAGACGCAAAAGCCCAGTCTGCAGGTACAACAGGTGATCAAGAAGGCAAATGGGATGTTGGCCTATATTGCGAGGGGGATAGAATATAAAAGCAGGGATGTCTTGATGCACCTGTACAGGGCATTGGTGAGGCCGCAGCTGGAATACTGTGTGCAGTATTGGTCCCCTTATATGAGGAAGGATATATTGGCATTGGAGGGAGTGCAGAGAAGGTTCACCAGGTTGATACCGGAGATGAGGGGTTTGAATTATGAGGAGAGGCTGAGGAGATTGGGTTTGTACTCGTTGGAGTTTAGAAGGATGAGGGGGGATCTTATGGAGACTTATAAGATAATGCGGGGGCTGGATAGGGTGGAGGCGGAGAGATTCTTTCCACTTAGTAAGGAAGTTAAAACTAGAGGACACAGCCTCAAAATAAAGGGGGTCGGTTTAGGACAGAGTTGAGGAGGAACTTCTTCTCCCAGAGGGTGGTGAATCTCTGGAATTCTCTGCCCACTGAGGTGGTGGAGGCTACCTCGCTGAATATGTTTAAAGCGCGGATGGATGGATTCCTGATCGGTAAGGGAATTAAGGGTTATGGGGATCAGGCGGGTAAGTGGTACTGATCCACGTCAGATCAGCCATGATCTTATTGAATGGCGGGGCAGGCTCGAGGGGCTAGATGGCCTACTCCTGCTCCTATTTCTTATGTTCTTATGTTCTTATGTAAACTAGAATCATAGAATCCCTACAGTGCAGAAAGAGGCCATTCGGCCCATCGAGTCTGCACCAACCACAATCCCACCCAGGCCCTACTCCCATATCTCTGCACATTTATCTGCTAATCCCTCTAACCTACGCATCTCAGGACACTAAACAATTTTAGCATGGCCAATCAACCTAACCCACACACCTTTGGACTGTGGGAGGAAACTGGAGCACCCGGAGGAAACTCACGCAGACACGAGGAGAATGTGCAAACTCCACACAGACAGTGACCCAAGCCGGGAATCGAACCCAGGTCCCTGGAGCTGTGAAGCAGCAGTGCTAACCACTGTGCTACCGTGCCGCCCCAACTAAACCCTCCCATTACAACTACTCTGTCGTGCTTACACTTATTTCCTTGCAAATTTGTTCCTCTACATCTTTCCCATCAATTGGTGGCCTATAAACTACACTGAGCAACACAATTGCGCCTTTTTCGTTTCTTACATTTTATCAAAAAAATTCTGTCCTTAAGTTAGATCAGCCCAGGTTCTGAAAGTTATCCTGATCTTGGGGCAGAAGTTTTATGGCAGTTATCTTTTGTTCCAAAGGGATGGGGGTAATACCTCTAATGAAGTCTTACTGCCACTAGAGAATTTCCCCGGATTGGGGAATCTAGAACATGGGGCTACAGTTTCAGTTAAGGGATCAGCCATTTAGGTTTGAAATGAGAAATTTCTTTACTAAGAGGTATGGATCTTTGGAATTCTCTGCACTGGAGAGCTATGGCTACTCAGTTGTTGAGTTTATTGAAGACACAGGTTGAGAGAATTCTAGGTCCCATGGGAACGAAGGTTTATGGGCACAGTGTGAGAATTGGAGTTGAGGTTGAAGGGTAAGTATGATTTTATTGAATGGTGGAATGGGCTGGAAGTGCCAGATAGCCAAACCTGCTGCTATTTTGTGCTGTTCTTATAATGGAGGGAAGAAAATTGATGAAACAACTGATGGTGATTGGGTTTAGGATGCTGGGACTGCAACAATCAGCCTCTGCTAACCACAACCAGTTTCCTTTGCACTAGGCTTCAGTGTAGCGTTCCCCCCCGATTTATATTGACTTCACTTAGCAATTCCAGGCCAAGTCAGATCAACCATTAGAGGGGAAATTGTTAGAGATCAGCATTCAGGACAAACTAAATTTACATTTGGAAATGTAAGTGCTGATAAACAAAAGCCAGCCAATTAACTCGATCAAGTCTTTTGATGGAGGAACAATGAGGACCAATGTTGTGTATCTGGAGTTTCAAAAGCCAGTTGACAAATTACCACATAATAGATTGGTAAACCAAATGAAAACCGAGGAGATTAAAGGAACAATGTGAGTATGGATAGAAAATTGGCTAAGGAAAACAACAATTAGCGTGAATGGTTGTTTTTCAGGCTGGTTGGGAAACAATCAATAACTTCCCCACAAAGGTCCATATTAGAACCATTGCTACTTTTGGTATTATTATTAATGACCTGCACTTGGGTATGAGTTCAAATTTACAGGTGCCACAAAATTTGGGGTTGAATAATATGGTAATTCATTGATGGCAGGTTCTGCCCCCAGATATCTGCAGCATTCTGATTCCTGGGCCCATCACCCGTCTACACTCAGTAATATGCTAATTGCCACATATTTGCGGCAAAGGCAGCTTAAATACTGATCCTGTCCAAAGAGTGCTCAAAGGGGTATCCAAAACGAGGTCATGGCCAGCATTTTAAAGGCCCCCTGGCACTTGACAGTGTCAACTGACCCATCAGAGGATTCAGTGAGTGCATCTACTACACACAATGAACATTTGGGCATGTTCCAGTCTGCTCAGGTAAGTTAATTTAATAGTTAACTAAAATAAAAGCAAAGTACATGCCGGAAATCTGAAATAGAAAATGCTGGAAAAACTCAGCAGGTCTTGTGGCATCTGCGGAGAGAAAAAAACAAAGTTAACTTTTCGGGGGAAACAGAGTAAATGTTTTGAGTCTGTGCGACTCCTCTTCAGAACTGGGGAGGGTAGAAACATGATTTCTCCTAAAAGTTTATTTATTTATAAGTCACAAGTAAGGCTTACATTAACGCTGCAATTAAGTTACTGTGAAATTCCCCTAGTCGCCACACTTTGGCGCCTGTTCGGGTCAATGCACCTAACCAGCACGTCTTTCAGACTGTGGGAGGAAACTGGAGCACCCGGAGGAAACCCACACAGATACGGGGAGAATGTGCAAACTGCACAGACAGTGACCTGAGGCTGGAATCGAACCCGGATCCTTGGCGCTGTGGGGCGGCAGTGATAACCACTGTACCACCAAGCCACCCTGTTGAACAGAGAGGGTGAAACAAGTGGAGCAAAAAAGGTGGTGGAAGCTCAGAAGAGATTTGAAAAAAGATGTCACAGATACAAGATGAGGAGTGTAAGGAAGGTGCTAATGGTGACATAAAGGTCCAGCAGCTGATGAAATTCAACGTGGGCAAGTGCGAGGTCGTACACTTTGGAAAAAAGAATAGAGGCATGGACTATTTTCTAAACGGTGACAAAATTCATAATGCTAAAGTGCAAAGGGACTTGGGAGTCCTAGTCCAGGATTCTCTAAAGGTAAACTTGCAGGTTGAGTCCTTACATTAAGAAAGCAAATGTAATGTTGTCATTTATCTCAAGAGGCTTGGAATACAAAAGCAGGGATGTACTTCTGAGGCTTTATAAAGCACTGGTTAGGCCCCATTTGGAGGACTGTGAGCAATTTTGGGCCCCACACCTCAGGAAGGACATATTGGCACTGGAGCGGGTCCAGCGGAGATTCACACGGATGATCCCAGGAATGGTAGGCCTGACATACGATGAACGTCTGAGGATCGTGGGATTATATTCATTGGAGTTTAGGAGGTTGAGGGGAGATCTGATAGAAACTTACAAGATAATGAACGGCTTAGATAGGATGGACGTAGGGAAGTTGTTTCCATTAACAGGGGAGACTAGGACGCGGGGGCACAGCCTTAGAATAAAAGGGAGTCACTTTAGAACAGAGATGAGGAGAAATTTCTTCAGCCAGAGAGTGGTGGGTCTGTGGAATTCATTGCCACAGAGGGCTGTGGAGGCCGAGACGTTGAGCGTCTTCAAGACAGAAATTGATAAATTCTTGATTTCTCGAGGAATTAAGGGCTATGGGGAGAGAGCGGGTAAATGGAGTTGAAATCAACCATGATTGAATGGTGGAGTGGACTCGATGGGCCGAATGGCCTTACTTCCGCTCCTATGTCTTATGTCTTATGTCTAATGTGGGAATAGCAGAATGAAGGTCTTGGCTCCTTGAAAGCAAAACATAAGAATTGGCCCTGTGGGAAATGCTGTTAGTGAACGAATGTCAAAATGGAGAGCAGATTTCATATTGTGAAGTTGTTGAACTCAAGAAGTGCAGAAAGTTGTAAAGTATCTAATGGGATTTTGTGGTGCTGTTCCTCCATTTCCCCAAAGCAAACTAAAGGAACAACACATTTTGACATGGAGAAATTGTATGTTCATTACATACTGCCAAGCATTGATGTCTGGGCCATTGGAGTGAGGGGAGGGGTGTTCTATAAGGGGCCGAGGTGCCTCCAGATTCAGAAGCAACCCCTGTTGCCCTCCTGCATACAATACATGATAGACATCACTAACTTATGCTGAGCACTGGTAAGATGAGGAAGCCTAGGCACACTCATACTGCATGGGAGAAAGTGGTCCATGATGTCACCAGTGTTGGTGAGGAGGACTTGATCCCAGTGCCACAAAAAGTTGAATGACCTCATGAATTCAGTTGTATACCCTTGGGAGCAGCAGAAGTTCATCTGCGCCTCTGCTAAAGGTTTCTGGGTTCCTCCTGTCCCTTTCCTGAGGATCCACAGCATTCTGAGCTTCCCTGTTCTTCCTCACACCAACACAAAAACTCTTTTATGAAAAGTTTCCTTAGCTATTCTTTGTTCTTTTGCCAATTACCTTAACCCTGTGAAGCCAGCGTTTTGAGTAGGGATTTGGATAAATTGTTGAGGGGAAAATAAATGACAAAGCAATGTGAGTGGAAGTAATTGGATAGTTCTGAAAAAAAGCCAACGGAGATACAATCAGATTATCCTCTTCTGTGATCTGATTTGATTTATTATTGTCACATGTATGAGTATACATGTAACAAAAATAAATTATTGAGTTATAAGGAGAGGTTGGATAGACTGGGACTTTTTTCTCTGGAGCATAAAAGGCTGAGGGGTGATCTTAGAGGTCTATAAAATAATGAGAGGCACAGATCAGCTAGATAGTCAATATCTTTTCCCAAAGGTAGGGGAGTCTAAAACTAGAGGGCATAGGTTTAAGATGAGAGAGGAGAGATACAAAAGTGTCCAGAGGGGCAATTGTTTCACATCGAGGGTGGCGAGTGTCTGGAACAAGCTGCTAGAGGTAGTAGTAGAGGCGAGTACAATTTTTTCTTTTAAAAAGCATTTAGACAGTTACATGGGTACGATGGGTATAGGGGGATATGGGCCAAATGCAGGCAATTGGGATTAGCTTAGGGGTTTAAAAAAGGGCGGCATGGACAAGTTGAGCCGGAGGGCCTGTTTCCGTGCTGTAAACCTCTATGACTCTATACAGTGAAAAGTATTGTTTCTTGCGTGCTATACAGACAAAACATACTGTTTATAGAGAAGGAAAGGAGAGTGTGTAGAATGTAATGTTACAGTCATAGCTAGGGTGTAGAGAAAGATCAAATTAATATAGGGTAGGTCCATTCAAAAGTAAAATACTGTGCTGTAAAATTCTATCTTTCTGTCAATGTTTTGTTAACATTCAAACTCTGTATGCTTGTTTGATAGGAGGGAGTCTATATCTACGGCCTTTACCTCGATGGAGCAGGTTGGGACAGGAGAAATATTCGACTGACTGAATCCACTGCCAAAGTTCTCTTTACAATGCTACCCGTCATCTATATATTTGCCATCAATTCCACTGCGCCCAAGGATCCTAAACTATACATCTGTCCAGTCTATAAGAAAACACAGCGCACTGACCTGACTTTCATCACCACCCTCTGTCTGAAAACAGTTCAGACACCTGACCACTGGATCCTGAGAGGGGCAGCTCTACTCTGTGATATCAAATAACGCAACAGATGCTTGAGTCAGGGCAGAATGTGTTTTAGACCCAGAGATAATTTTACAGTAATATAACTGAGTTTGGATTTGAAGACAAAAGCAACTTGCATTTATATAAAGTGCCTTGTAATTAAAATAAAATATAGTCAACCATATTAAACTGACATATTAATGTTAAGTACTACATTTATATATTTATATTGCACTTTATAAATGCAAATTCAATCTGTTATTTAATAAATTAGTTGAATATTTTGAACTGGTTTCATACAGTATCTTATTCAACTTTACACAACATTTATTTCACTGACTCGAACATGGCCAACATGGGGCAAGTAACAGGGAAAAAATTCTATCATTCCAACTGTCACATGGGCATTCCAGCATTCCCACTGGCGTTCGGCAGGACCTCCATTAATGCACGGGTCAAACGACGAATTACTCTTAAACCATTTTCATGTCAACATCTCACTGTTCCCAGTGTATATACACTTGTGTATATAACACAAGAGCATTTCATACCCAATGGCAACATGAGGAAAAACCTCTCCACACAGCATGTAATTAGATCTGGGATGCTTTACCTGAGTGTGTGATGGAGACAGGTTCAATCAAGGCACCCAAGAGGAAATTAGCCTGTTAACTGTGTAGCAATTTGGGGAGAGGCAGGGAATGGTACTAAGTAAATTGCTCATTCGGAGAGCCGGTGCAGACACAATGGGCTGAATGGCCTCCTTCAGTGCTGTAACAATTCTGTGAAGATTTGGTCAAATCACTGTTTCTTCATTGTCAGTGGGTCAAAACCCTGGAACTCCCTCCCTAAAAGCATGGTGGGTGTGCAGTGATCCACAAAGGCAGCTCATCACCACCTTAACAAGGCAATTAGGGATGGGCAATAAATGCTGGCCCTGTCAGTGACACATAATCCCATGAAAGAATAAAAAATAAAAAGCCCTATAAGAATTGTGTGTCAATAACATCATCTTTCCTACTAAACTCTAGAGTGTATAGGTCCATTATACATAACTCCTCCTCATCAATCAGCTTCCAGTCTCAGCAATCAATCTGGGGAACCTTTGTTACAGCCCTCTGAAAGTATAAATCTTTCTCTGGGGAACAAGACCACAACTGTACCCAATACTCTCAAGGTGACATTAAGCTGAGTAGCATAAGATTTAAGCATGGCTCAGATCTCTGGTCACCCAACGAAGGAGCAGCGAGCGCTCCGAAAGCTAGTGGCTTTTGCTACCAAATAAACCTGTTGGACTTTAACCTGGTGTTGTGAGACTTCTTACTGTGAATTTAAACACAGTTTTATTGCTGGGGTTTCACAAGTTTATTCCCAACTCAAATGGGTGCAATACATAATTTCTTCAAGTTGAGAATTCTTGAAGTAACCTTAGGGAACAAGCTAAAATATCCAGAATATTCTTTGAATGAAGATTATCCTGAGATGCAATCCAAAGTCAGGAATATTAAAGCAAATGTTCAAAATAAAGTGGTAACCCACAACAACAAAAGAAAGAGAATAGTGAATTCATTGGAGCCCTCCAGATACTGTACCAAAAAAGTATACCACAATGCGTGTTCTCACCAAGGCCCTATATAATTGCAGAATTACTCATTGAATATGAGCTCCCCTATTAGGAGAGCAGAGGCTTGCACAACAGGAAAGGAGCAGTTGGGGATTTAAAACAGGACGGCTCTACTCAGGCCGGCAGTCAATAGACTGGTGACCGCTCTGCACTCTAGCTGTTGAAAGGTGTTCAGGTAGCACTGTAAATAAAAGGGTATTTGACGATGGAAGACTGGCCTCACAGATTATTACATTGCCGACGAGGAGTAAAGCAAATTTTTCTTCCCTCTGGACCATCGTTACTGTATTGACAACTAATCCTCTGGTAAGAAAAATGTCTCTTTTTGGCAGACTTGAACTTTATGATATTAGCAGAGACTAGGCCCAATATGCAGAGCGCATGCGTTAGCAGGCTCGAAGGGCCGAATGGCCTATTCTGGCTTCTAGGTTCTATGTTACTTTTTTCAGGCCAACAATACTGAGTGGGGCCAGAAGCAGAACATGGTCCTGTTGATGGCATGAGGAGTCCTTGAACAACATTTTAGTTAATGCATTCGTGGGACATGGGTGTTTCCCCCCCCCCCTCCCCCCCGACTATTACAATGTCTGGACTTCAGATTCCAATTCAGGAATCTCTGAGCTAAAGTTCCAGAGGTACAGATGTGGTCTGCTCTCCAAGTTTCACAGGCTGAAAAAGTGGTACATCGCTATCTTGTTCATAGATTTTATGAAAGTTTTACACAAATAATTCAGCAGGTTGATCTATTTTCTTTAACTTAATTTGTTTAACCAGTTTAAACCAAAAGTATTAGTTAGACACTTCTCCACTAGCTTAGAGAGCAAAAAAAAATTCCTTTTTCAAGGAATGTCTGTCTAGGGTTCTACAGGACAATGTTCCGAGCAGACAGGGAGGAGTTGGTAGGTTAAAGGAACCGTGGTGCACGAAAGCTGTGCGGGACCTACTCGAGAAGAAAAGGAAAGCGTACAAAAGGTTCAGAGAGCTTGGCGAAGATAGGGATCTAGATGAGTATACGGCTTGTAGTAAGGGACTAAAGAAGGAAATTAGGAGAGCCAGAAGGGGTCACGAGAAGGACTTGGCAAGTAGAATTAAGGAAAACCCTAAGGCGTTCTATAAATATGTGAAGAGTAAAAGGATGAGACGTGAAGGAATAGGGCCTATAAAAGGTAAAGGCGGGAAAATCAGTACGGAACCAGTAGAAATGGCAGAGGTGCTGAATGAGTATTTTGCCTCGGTTTTCACAGAAGAGAAAGACATGGGTGGATGTACTGTGGGCTTGCGGTGGACTGAAAAGATTGAGTATGTGGACTTTAACAAAGAGGTTGTGCTGGAATCTTTGAATGGCATCAGGATAGATAAGTCGCCGGGTCCGGATGGGATGTACCCCAGGTTACTGTGGGAGACGAGGGAAGAGATTGCAGAGCCTCTGGCGATGATCTTTGCGTCGTCGATGGAGACGGGAGAGATGCCAGAGGATTTGAGGATTGCGGATGTGGTTCCTATTTTCAAGAAGGGGAATAAGGATAGCCCAGGAAATTACCGACCGGAAATTACTGACTAAACACATTGACGAAAGGGAAGCGGTAGATGTGGTTTATATGGATTACAGCAAGGCGTTCGATAAGGTCCCCCATGCAAGGCTTCTAGAAAAAGTGAGAGGGCATGGGATCCAAGGGGCTGCTGCCCGGTGGATCCAGAACTGGCTTGCCCAAAGGAGGCAGAGAGTGGGTATAGATGGGTCTTTTTCTAAATGGAGGTCGGTCACCAGTGGTGTGCCCCAGGGATCTGTTCTGGGACTCTTGTTGCTTGTCATTTTCATAAATGACCTGG
Source organism: Mustelus asterias (assembly GCF_964213995.1). Taxonomy (NCBI): domain Eukaryota; kingdom Metazoa; phylum Chordata; class Chondrichthyes; order Carcharhiniformes; family Triakidae; genus Mustelus; species Mustelus asterias. The sequence goes on from NC_135805.1 coordinate 10,016,752, forward strand.
ATGAGGAAGTGGAGGGATGGGTTGGTAGATTTGCCGACGACACGAAGGTTGGTGGGGTTGTGGATAGTCTGGAGGGATGTCAGGAGTTACAGAGGGACATAGATAGGATGCAAGACTGGGCGGAGAAGTGGCAGATGGACTTCCACCCAGATAAATGCGTAGTGGTCCATTTTGGCAGGTCAAATGGGATGAAGGAGTACAATATTAAGGGAAAGACTCTTCGTACTGTAGAGGATCAGAAGGACCTTGGGGTCCGAGTGCATAGGACTCTAAAATCGGCCCCGCAGGTGGAGGAGGTGGTTGAGGCGGCGTATGGTGTGCTGGCCTTTATCAATCGAGGGATTGAGTTTAGGAGTCCGGGGATAATGATGCAGCTATATAAGACCCCCGTCAGACCCCACTTGGAGTATTGTGCTCAGTTCTGGTCGCCTCATTACAGGAAGGTTGTGGAAAACATTGAAAGGGTGCAGAGGAGATTTACAAGGATGTTGCCTGGATTGAGTGGCATGCCTTATGAGGATAGGCTGAGGGAGCTTGGTCTTTTCTCCTTGGAGAGACGTAGGATGAGAGGAGACCTAATAGAGGTATATAAGATGTTGAGAGGCATAGATCGGGTGGACTCTCAAGAGGCTTTTTCCCAGGGTGGAAATGGCTGCTACGAGAGGACACAGGTTTAAGGTGCTGGGGGGTAGGTACAGGGGAAATGTTAGGGGGAAGTTTTTCACACAGAGGGTGGTGGGTGAGTGGAATCGGCTGCCATCAGTGGTGGTGGAGGCAAACTCAATAGGGTCTTTTAAGAGAGTCCTGGATGAGTACATGGGACTTAATAGGATGGAGGGCTATAGGTAGGCCTAAAAGTTAGGGATATGTTCGGCACAACTTGTGGGGCCGAAGGGCCTGTTTTGTGCTGTAGTTTTCTATGTTTCTAAAAAGTGAGACTAATGAATCATCAGTGACGTCACTGGGTTCAGTTGTTTATTTAGCTGAATGAACAAGATTGGATCATTTCATTTTTAAAGATCTTGTATCTTTATCTTTGGTCCTTACCTACATTTATGGGTAACTACTTTAATTTTCAAAGTTCACTATCAACACTAACTTGCATTGTTAAAACACTAAATATTAAATACTTAACATAAGTGTGTGTAAGCTTGAGGTAAGGGAAACAGGAGTGACTCCTCCAACCCTACACCAAACTATCACCCTCACCAAATTTTCAACTTCCCATTGTCTATGTTGCAGTGTAGTTTAGCCCTGCCTCAGCAGATAAGTAATGAACCTGCACAAAAATCTGGATCTATAAATGTTTATTTTCCATACAGTTAAATTTCATGAAAATTTACTGATTTTGAGCACCTTGTTTGAAAAGCTGACATAAAAGGTTAAATAATTCTTCACATTGATTTTTCACTGACAAAATACTTGCTTTTTTAAAATGTTTTTCTTATAAAGAAATAATCAAGTATGAATCTTTGGAATTCCCTCAGGGCCATAGATGTTCATTCGATGAGTAAGTCCAGGATGAGGATCAATAGATTGAGCACGATGGGAATCAACAGATATGAGATAGGGCAGCAAAACGGAGTTGAACTTGTTTCAGCCATGACCGAATTAAATGTTGGAAAAGGTTTGATTGTTCACATAGCCAATACATATTTTCTGTTCTGAAGGGCTACTACTGATATTGGATCTATCCAAGGACATTGACCCATTCATCATGGACTATTATGGGTTGGTTCAAAGCAGAATCTAACCCTGCCTTGCCCTCTGGGGGATACCAGCTGAATCTCCCACTTTAAACCAAGGATCCAAAGGCCAATGAATGATGAACAAATCAGGCCAATCACAATGTCATTCTCAACTAATGTATTTACACACAAATTAGTTGCCATGATCTTCCACACTCAATCAATGATTCCTCCTTTTCTGCTCCAATTTGGCAAGCAGACATGTTCCTCGATCTTCACTTCTACCCAGCAGTCCGGTATCATAAATTTTGACTTAATTTATCTTTTTCATGGAAAGGATCACGTGACAGATTCCCAGTCGAGTTAAACTTGCGTACCAGCAGCATCATTTCCTCCCATTAGCACAATAGCTTGCTCAAAGATGAGCTTTTTTAATTTAAAAATTGGATATCACATAAATGTTGTAAAAAGATAGCTGTTATCAAAAAGGTTAATATACGAATTAATGAAATCCCTTGATTGTTATGGGTGCTTGAAACCAGATATAATCATCATGGTTGTGGCTTGTTGTCTGAATTTCAGCTGATGTGAAGTTCATCGTATCACAAGCCAGGTTAATAACCACCTTCCTGCTGCGGTTTGGAACTCTGTAGTTAAGTTTGGGTCGGAACCATTGAACGCCACAATCCCTGTGCCCTTGAACAAGCAGCACAGTGTTCATCAGAGGAACAGATTTCAACTCATTGAAGATGTCCTTGACAAAGAGTGTGTGGAAAAGTTTGCGAATGCAAGAGACTGTTTTCAAGCTCTCCTCAGCACTGCCAAAGGTAACCCGCTCCATGTTGATCTCATACATTTCCTTCGGGTTGACTACACTGCCACCCAACAGGATGAGAACGCAAGGAACCAGCGTCAGCATGAACATCGCCTCCAGATTCTGGAAAACCTCATCCAGCTCCGACAGTGCCCGCTGAAACTTCTTGCAGTTATTCTGTTCATTCCTTCTTGAATGTGGTAACACAGGACCATCAGCCTGGGAGAGTAAAAACAGTGAGAAACTCAGCAAAAACACCTGAAACAGAGATCATCACTATAGTCCTTATCAAGAGAGCTTTGCTCCAATGGTATCAGGTGGGAATTCCATGACATTGAACAAATCACAACAAAAAAGGATGGTCCAGTATCAAGGTGGTTAGCACTGCTATCTCACAGCACCAAGGACCTGGGTTCAATTCCCAGCTTGGGTCTCTCTGTGTCTGTGTGGGTTTCGTCCAGGTGCTCTGGTTTCCTCCTATACCCAAAGCTGTGCAGGTTAGGTGCACTGGCCATGCTAAATTCTCCCTCAGTGTACCCGAACAGGCGCCGGAGTGTGGTGACTAGGGGATTTTCACAGTAACTTCATTGCAGTGTGTCAGAGGGAATATAGAATAACTTGGGATTAAAAGACTAACAGATCAGGGTAGATTAGATCAGAGTGAATAGAGTATAGAGAAGTTACAAAGTGCCAGAAAAACACCGTTTGCATGGAGACACATATAACTACGGTTAGAGAATTTAGACATGTAACTTTGAAAACATATTCTGCATGAAAAGAATATACCTTGGCTAATTTCACAATGCATGATGGGACGCAGTCGAGTAAAAAGAACAACAATCCTCGGAATAATGCAGCTACTGAGCAAAGGGAAGAGCAATTCTTATGTGTCTCTAGACAGTCCTAATGAATAGAACATTCACTAACCAAGGACACACCAAGGGTCCCAGACAGTTTTAATGAATAGGATGTCATTACACCAGATGAGGTCTGAGAGAATGTCAGATGACTCTGAGAAAGAATTTCAAAGTGCACGAACTCATGTAGTCCCATGCCGTCAGAGGGTAAATGTTATCGGCCAAGGTAAATAATCTATACTAATGATTATTAGCTCATATCCAGTTGGGGTGAGCAAGGCGTGGGCAAATGACTTTCAAAAATTGTATAATTGTAATACGGAGGGTGATGTAATTTCAGAGTAGACTTGGAACTGCCCCAGATCTCTCCCCCTTGTACGTTGGACGAGCTTGGAAAATAAAGAAACGCCTTTTACCAGAGTACTTGTCTCCATGAGTCTTTGCGTTAGCTGAGCCGTAATTAAGAGGGAATCCTCCATGTGGAAGCCAGCTCAATACCTAATCTCTGAAAACGCTCCTACACAGTGTTAATGTAAGCCTACTTGTGACACTAATAAAAAAGAAAAGGCAAAAAGTGTCCAAGCCAGAGATGGTGGTAACAGATGCAATTTCCTGGACACTAGTGGCAAAGGGGGCAGGGGGAAGCTGTTAAAGTAATTTTAGCAAGTTGCTGCAATGTATACCAGAAATTATGCAGAACATAACCTGGGCGTGCCTATAATGGAAGAAGTGGATATTATGCCCAGTGGCAGGGACACCAATGACTCTGTCCTGGATGGTCCAGTGCAATGATAGTTTCACTTCTAACTTGTAGATGGTACAGAGGCTTTAAGAAGTCATGTATAGAGCCACTTATTGCAGAACACCCAACATTGATCTCACTTCTATCGCCTTAGTGTTGATATGGAATGTTCAGTTAAACTTCTGGTCAGCAGCAGCCTTGAAGATGTGATTGGAGGTGGCTGCTGAAGGTTAGGGAGACATGGCTGTGCTCTCTCTTGCTGGAGCTGGTCATAACCAGGCACTCATGTTGTACAACCAACAGGCCAAACCATCTTTATTATCAGAGAAGTTGCTAATGGAAATAGTCATTCTGGAATCAGTAAGTAGCTCCACTCTTGACATTATGATAGACAGAAATCAGTTAAAGATGGCCCATTTGAAGACACTTCTGTTGGGATACGAGATCAGAAACCCCAAAGTATGTTATGAAGTCAGACTAGACCCCAACAGTGTTTCGATTTTTGGCATTAGTGTGAGGATACGGTGTTTCACTCCAGGTGTGATTCTGTTGACACACTAGGAAGCTGTTATCAAAACAAACTTTGTTTAACAATACTGTAGAATAGATCAGGGTGAACCAGTGGATGTGATAATATTTGAATTTTTGGAAAGCTTTTGATTTAAAAAAAACCTGTTATGTGGGACTTTAAAATTTATTCATGAGACATGGGCGTTGCTGGCTGACCAGTATTTATTGCCCATTTCCGAGTTGCCGTCTTGAAACGCTGCAGTCCACATGCTGCGAGTTGACCCAGATACAATCGATGCAGATCCAAAAGATGGCAAAAGACAGGACCAGACTAAGCTAAAGTCCCTGGTTAGCCACACAGACTCTCACCGACTATGGCAAGGTCTGCAAGACATAACAGGCTGCAAGACGAAGGCATGTAGAATCGTCAGCACCAATGCACCCCTCCCTGATGAGCTCAACGCATTCTGTGCCCATTTTGAGCAAGAAGTCACCGAGAACACACCCTCCACCCCGGAAGCCTCGGCCGAACTGGAATCCGAGATCACCATCACAGACGTCAGATCAGCCTTCTCAAAAATCAACCTACGGAAAGAGACTGGCCCAGATGGGATACCCACATGAGAACTCAGATCCTGTGCGGACCAGCTGGTTGGGGGGGTGGATATGTGCAGGTATCTTCAACCTTTCTTTAGACCAATCTGAGGTCCCTATTTGTTTCACGAAGATGACCATCATCCCTGTACCAAAGAAAAGCCAGGCAGCGTGCTTTAATGACTATCGTCCGGTGGCTCTGACATCTATCATTATGAAGTGCTTTGAAAGGCTAGTCATGGCATGAATCATTTCCTGCCTCCCAGATTGCTTGGATCCACTACAGTTCGCCTATCGTCGCAACAGGTCCTCAGCAGGCGCCATCTCCCTGGCCCTGCACTCAACCCTGGAACACTGGACAACAAGGACACTTATGTCAGACTCCTATTTATTCACTACAGCTCAGCCTTCAATACCATTATCCCAACAAAAAACTTATCTCCAAACTCTGTGGCCTGGAGCTCAGCTCCCCCACTCTGCGGCTGAATCCTAGACTTCCTAATCCAGACTGCAATCAGTAAGGATAGGCAACAACACCACCTCCATGATCATCCTCAACACCAGTGCCCCACAAGGCTGTGTCCTCAGTCCTTTACTATACTCCTTATACACCTATGACTGTGCGGCCAAATTCCCCTCCAACTCGATTTTCAAGTTTGCTGATGACACCACCGTAGTGGGTGAGGTCTCAAACAAATGAGGAGGCAGAGTACCAGAAAGAGACCGTCTACCCTTCCTGCTGCCTCGGAAAAGCAGCCAGCATAATCAAGGACTCCACACACTCCGGACATTCTCTCTTCCACCTTCTTCCATTGAGAAAAAGATACAAAAGTCTGAGGTCGCGTACGAACCAACTCAAGAACAGCTTCTTCCATGCTGCCATCAGATTTTTGAATGGACTTACCTCATATAAAGTTGATCTTTCTCTACACCCTAGCTATGACTGTAACACTACACTGCACTCACTGGCAGCAAGGAAAAAGCTGTTTGAATCATTGAGAAGGAAACGAGAAAGTGCAGAATGTAGTGTTACAGTCATAGCTAGGGTGTAGAGAAAAATCAACTTAATGCAGGTAGGTCCATTCAAAAGTCTGACAGCAGCAGGGGAGAAGCTGTTCTTCAGTCGGTTGGTACGTGACCTCAGACCTTTGTATCTTTTTCCCAAAGGAAGAAGGTGGAAGAGAGAATGTCCGGGGTGTGTGGGGTCCTTAATTATGCTGGTTGCTTTGCCGAGGCAGCAGGAAGCGTAGACAAAGTCATGGATGGGAGGCTGGTTTGCGTGATGGATTGGGCTACATTCACGACCTTTTGTAGTTTCTTGTGGTCTTGGACAGAGCAGGAGCCATACCAAACTGTGATATAACCAGATAATGTTTTCTATGGTGCATTTGTAAAAGTTGGTGAGAGTCGTAACTGACATGCCAAATTTCCTTAGTCTTCATTGAAAGTCATGATGTGGAGATGCTGGCGTTGGACTGGGGTAGGCACAGTAAGTAGTCTCACAACACCAGATCAAAGTCCAACAGGTTTATTTGGTAGCCCCAAAAGCTCATGCTACCAAATAAACCTGTTGGACTTTAACCTGGTGTTGTGAGACTACCTTCTGAGAAAGTGGGCTTTCTTAACTATAGTGTCGGCATAGAGGGACCAGGGCAGGTTGTTGGTGATCTGGATATTTAAAAACTTGAAGCGCTGAACCATTTCTACTTCATCCCCGTTGATGCAGACAGGGGCATGCCCTCCACTACACTTCCTGACGTCGATGACAATCTCCTTCGTTTGGTTGACATTGAGGGAGAGACTATTGTCGCTGCACCAGTTCACCGGATTCTCCCTCTTTCCTGTACTCTGTCTTGTCATTGTTTGAGATCCGACCCACTACAGTGGTGTCATCAGCAAACTTTGAGTTGGAGGGGAATTTGGCCACACAGTCAAAGACACAGCCTTGTGGAGCACTGGTGTTGAAGATAATCTTGAAGGTGTTGTTGTTGCCTATCCTTACTGACTGCAGTCTGTGGGTTAGGAAGTCTAGGATCTAGTTGCAGAGGGAGGAGCCTAGCCCCAGGCCACAGAGTTTGGAGATGAGTCTCATTGGAATTATGGTGTTAAAGGCTGAGCTATAGTCTATGAATATGAGTCTGATATAGGTGTCTTAGTTATCTAAGTGTTCCAGGGCTGAGTATAGGGTCAGGAAGATGGCGTCTGCTGCGGACCTATTGCAGTGGTAGGCAAACTGTAGTGGGCAATCCGGGAGGCTGGAATTGATTCATGCCATGACGAAGTATTGAGGGAGTACCAGGGAGCAAGCTATCCTAGATCTGGTCCTGGGTAATGAGACAGGAATAATTAACGATCTTGCAGTTAGGAATCCTCTCAGAAGAAGCAATCACAGTATGGTTGACTTTAAAATACAGATGGAGCGTGAGAAGGTAAAATCCAATACCAGTGTCTTGTGCTTAAACAAAGGGGACCACAATGGGATGAGGGAGGCGATGGCTAAGGTAGACTGGGAGCAAAAACTTTATGGTGGGACAATTGAGGAACAGTGAAGGACTTTCAAAGCGATCTTTCACAGTGCTCAGCAAACTTATATACCAGTGATAAGGAAGAACTGTAGAAAAAGAGATAATCCGCCATGGATATCTCAGGAAATAAAGGAGGGTATCAAATTGAAAGAAAATGCATACAAAGTGGCAAAGATTAGTGGGAACCTAGAGGATTGGGAAATCTTTAAAGGTCAGCAGAAAGCCCCGAAAAAAGCTATAAAGAAAGGCAAGATGGATTATGAGAGTAAGCTAGCTCAGAATATAAAAACAGATAGCAAAAGTTTCTACAAATATATAAAACGAAAAAGAGTGGCGAAAGTAAACATTGGTCCTTTAGAGGACGAGAAGGGGGATGTAATAACTGGAAATGAGAAAATGGCTGAGGCATTGAACAGGTATTTTGTGTCGGTCTTCACTGTGGAACTCACAAATAACACGCCAAAAATTGATGACAGGGAGGCTATGGCAGATGAGGGCCTAAAAACTATTATCACGAAAGAGGTAGTGTTGGGCAAGTTAATGAGGCTAAAGATAGACAAGTCTCCTGGTCCTGATGCAATGCATCCCAGGGTACTAAAAGAGATGGCAGGAGAAATAGCAAATACACTAGTGGTAATTTACCAAAGTTTGCTGGACTCTGGGGTGGTTCCCGCAGATTGGAAGACAGCAAATGTGATGCCACTGTTTAAAAAAGGAGGTAGACAAAAGGCTGGTAACTACAGGCCGGTTAGCTTAACTTCTGTAGTAGGGAAAATGCTTGAATCTATCATCAAGGAAGAAATAGCGAGACATCTGGATATAAATCTGGTCCAAAGATGTGCGGGTTAGGTTGATTGGCCAGGTTAAAAATTGCCCCTTAGAGTCCTGAGGTGCGTAGGTTAGAGGGATTAGTGGGTAAATATGTGGGGGTAGGGCCTGGGTGGGATTGTGGTCGGTGCAGACTCGATGGGCCGAATGGCCTCCTTCTGTACTGTAGGGTTTCTATGATTTCTATGAAATTGTCCTATTGGTAAGACGCAGCATGGGTTCATGAGGGGCAGGTCATGTTTGACTAATTTGGTGGAATTCTTTGAGAACATTACATGTGCAGTGGACAATGGGGAACCTGTGGATGTGGTGCATCTGGATTTCCAGAAGGCGTTTGACAAGGTGCTGCACGAAAGACTGCTACATAAGATAAAGGTGCACGGTGCAACGGGTAATGTATTAGCATGGATAGAGGATTGGTTAACTAACAGAAAGCAAAGAGTGGGGGTAAATGGGTGTTTTTCTGGTTGGCGATCAGTGACCAGTGGTGTGCCTCAGGGATCAGTGTTGGAACCGCAATTATTTACGATTTACATAGATGATTTGGAGTTGGGGACCAAGTGTAGTGTGTCAAAATTCGCAGATGACACTAAGATGAGTGGCAGAGCAAAGTTGCGGAGGATGCTGAAAGTCTGCAAAGGGATACAGATAGTCTAAGCGAATGGATGAGGATCTGGTAGGTGAAGTACAATGTTAGCAAATGTGAGGTCATCTATTTTGGTAGGAATAATAGCAAAATGGACTATTATTTAAATGGTAAAAAATTGCAACATGCTGCTGTGCAGAGGGACCCGAGTGTCCTTGTGCAAGAATCACAAGGAGTTGGTTTGCAGGTGCAGCAAGTAATTAAGACAAATGGAATTTTGTCCTTTATTGCTAGAAGGTTGGAGTTTAAAAACAGCGAGATTAGGTTGCAGCTGTATAAGGTGCTGGTGAGGCCACACCTGGAGTACTGTGTACAGTTTTGGTCTCCTTACTTGAGAAAGGATATACTGGCACTGAAGGGGGTGCAGAGGAGATTCACCAGGTTGATTCCGCAGTTGAGAGGATTGGCTTATGAGGAGAGACTGAGTAGACTGGGGCTATACTCATTGGAATTTAGAAGAATGAGGGGAGATCTTATAGAAACATATAAGATTATGAAGGGAATAGATAAGATAGAAGCAGGGAAGTTGTTTCCACTGGCGGGTGAAACGAGAGCTAGGGGGCATGGCCTCATAATAAGGGGAAGCAGATTTAGGACTGAGTTGAGGAGGAACTTCTTCAACAAAGGGTTGTGAATTTGTGGAATTCCCTGCCCAGTGAAGCATTTGAGGCTACCTCATTGAATGTTTTTAAGGCAAGGATAGATAAAGTTTTGAACAGTAAAGGAATTAAGGGTTATGGTGAGCGGGGGGGTAAGTGGAGCTGAGTCCACGAAAAGATCAGCAATGATCTTATTGAATGGCGGAGCAGGCTCGAGGGGCCAGGTGGCCTACTCCTGCTCCTAGTTCTTATGTTCTTATAACAATGGGCGTTAGAACCGCCAGAGGATAGTCATTAAGCCATGCTCCCTAACTTTTCTTTAGTATCGGAATGATGGTCATCTTCTTGAAGCAGGTAGGGACCTCAGATTGGTGTAAAGAAAGGTTAAAGATATCTGTGAAAACCCCTGCCAGCTGGGCCGCACAGGATCCGAGTGCTCGTCCGGGCCATCTAAGCCAGTTGCTTTCCGTGGGTTGACCTTTGAGAAAGCTGCTGTGACGTCCGCAATAGTGACCTCTGAAACAGGTTCATCCAAGGCTTCTGGATTGGAGGGCGTGTTCTCGCTGACCTCTTGCTCAAAACAGGCACAGAATGCGTTGAGCTCATCGGGGAGGGGTGCATCGGTGCCAGTGATTTTACATGCCTTCATCTTGTAATCTGTTCTGTCTTGCAGACCGGGGTTGGTGTGGCTAGCCTGGAATTCTAGCTTGGTCCGGTATTGTCTTTTGGCATCTTTGATGGATCTCCATAGATCAAAATCTGTCTTTCTTGTAGAGGTCAGGGTCGCCCGACTTGAACCCCTCAGACCTGGACCTCAGCAAACAGTGGATATCCTTGTTCATCCATGGTTTCTGGTTGGGAAATACACGGATGTGTTTCTTTGGCACACAGTCTTCTACACATTACTAATGAAGTCAGTTACTGTAGTGGCGTACTCGTTCAGGCTAGTCACAGAATTTTAAAATACTGACTCTAAGCAGTCCCGTAGGAGATCATCCGATTCCTCAGACCAACATTGCATGACTTTCTTTGACGGATCTCACAGACAATACCAGACAGTCACACCCCAGGTGCTACTTTTCAGAGATTGCAGTAACAATAAAGAATCAATACTATTTACCATGACCCCACAAAGTCTGGAGATAATGTATTGGATCCATTGTGCCTCCGGGGAAATTAACCAAGCATCAGGGTAACTGTGGTAACTGACATCCACTGTTGAAATTTACATGTTAGAAGGCACTTGTTGCGATTTGATATTACAAGGAGGTAGACGTGACCAACACAGGGTATGAACAAATAGAACGGTTAAAGATAAAAGCACACAGGATAATTGAGATCACACAATGCGACAAAAGCAGAACTTAGAATAACAAGATGACGACTTATTCAGAATCTCACATGTAAACGTGTTAACATGAAAAGGTATAAAAGTGCTGGAAGAATCCATGGGGTCAGAGTAGCGTGGAAGCATGACCTTCTGCCGAAGGGTCACCCAGACTCGAAAGGTTGGCTCTCTTCTCTCTCCACAGATGCTGTCAGACCTGCTGAGATTTTTCAGCAATTTCTGTTTTTGTTTCAGATTCCAACATCCACAGTAGTTTGCTTTTATATTAGCATGGAAGCAATATTGAATTATAGCTCCCAGTGCTCTTCATGCATGTTGAACAAGTTTGAAAAAAACATTTTTGTTGAAGTTCTATACGGTCTCGGAGACTCAGTCCGTTCAATCCCTCCAACAATTGGTGCTACGATCAGAGTACTGCACTGGATAACCGGCGATTATATGGCTCCAGATCGGATGAGTATGTTTAATTTACCACCCATAGTTAGGGGAGAGATCCCACAAGTCATTGGCCGGCTGTGAGTTGTGGTACCAAGGAACTATAGGGAGGATGGGTCTGACCACGTGGGTTTGAATAAAAACTGTAAGCCGAGGTGTCGAGTCACAAAGGAGAATACAGGTGAATCGCAAAGGAGAATACCGTGAGCCTGGGAGTAGAACCACAAAGGAGAATTCCACTGGCCATGTGAGTAGAAATGGTTCAAGAATGCCACTCACCACCATTTCCAAGGGCAATGAGAGGATAATAAATGCTGGCAATGCCCACATCCCTTTTAGATAGCTCTCACACTACTCCATTGCCACCCAATGGTATACTGGCATCTTTCTAGTCCTGTGTGTGTTGATCCAGCTTTCCCTTAAATGTGTTATGCATGTATTATTCATCTCAGTTACTCCTTGTCACAGTAAGTTGCACATTCTTAGCACTCTCTAGGTAAAGATATTTCTCTTGTTTTTAATGTGTTTGGAATGGCTAGCACGATCAATGTTAGGGTGATTAACAGGATAAATGCTGACATGACGTGTGATATGAACATACAATTTAAGAGTAGGCCATTCAACCCCTCGAGCCTGCTCCTCCATTCAGTCATGGCTGATCAAGGTGTGGCCTCAATTCCACATTCCCACCTACCCCCAATAACCTTTGACTCCCTGGTTTGTCAATAATCTGTCTACCTCGGCCTTAAAAATATTCATTGACCCTGCCCCACTGCTCTGTGGGGAAGAGCGTTCCAAAGATTCATATCCCTCTGAGAAAACATTGCTTTTCATCTCTGTCTTAAATGGGAGACCCTTTACTTATAAACTGTGTCCCCTATTACTAGTCTCCCTGACAAGCAGAAACTTTCTCCTGGTATCCATCCTGCTAAGTCCCCTCAGGATTTTATATCCTTCAATAAGATCACCTCCCAACCTTCTAAACTTACAGATCCAAACTTTCCAACCTTTCCTCATAAGATACCCCACCCAGGTATCAGTCAAGTGAGCCTTTTCTGAACTGCTTCTAATGTATTTATATCCTTTCTTAGATAAGACGACAAAAACTGTCTACAGGATTCTAGATGAGGTCTCACCAGAGCCCTGTACAACAGAAATAAAACATTCCTACTTTTATATACATCCCCTTCACAATAAACAACATTTTATTTGACTTCCTGATCATTTGCTGTACCTTCATTCGAACGTTTCCTGATTCATGTACCAGGACACCCAGATCCCTCTATACAGCAGGGTTCTGCAATCTCCTGTTCAAATAACATACTGTTTTTTATTCTTCCTGCCAAAGTGGATACTTTCCCACGTTATACTTCATTAGCCAAATTTTTGCCCACTCATTTAACCGACCAATGTCTTTTTGCAAACACCTTACATCCTCCTCACAACCTACTTTCTTATTCATCTTTAGATCATCAGCTTCAGCAACAATACATTTGATGCCTTCATCCAAGTTGTTGATAGAGATTGTAAATAGTTGAGGTCCTAGCACTGATCCCTTCAGCACTCCACTCATTACATCCTTGAAGCCGGAAGAGACCTATTTATCCCCACTCTCTGCTTCCTGTTTGCTAACCAATCTTCTATCTGTGCTAAAATACCAATCCCTACATCTCGAAGATTTATCATGTGATGGAACCTTTGATGTGGCACCTTGTCAAATGCCTTCTGGAAATATCAATACATCATATCAACAGCTTCCCTTTATCCACATTGCTTGTTAAATGCTCAAAGAATTCCAATAAATTAGTCAAACATGATTTCTCTTTCAGAAAACCATGTTGACTCTGCCTGATTACTTGAGCTTATTCAAATGCTCTGCTATATAATGAGGACAAACGCAAAATCTCTATTCAGTTCATCCACCATTTCCTTATTTTCCATTATCCAGTTGGCATGCTTATTCCAATTACTCTTTTCTTTTTTATTAACTGCAGAAACTTTTATATTTGCAGATGGCTTTCTTTCATATTCTATTTTCTCCCTCTTTATTCATCTTAAGTCATTCTTTGCTGTTCATCATCTTATGTCCAATCTGTTGACCTGCCACTCTTCTGCGCAGAATGATATCCCATTCTTTCACTTTGAAACTATTTTTAAATTCTTTAGTTAGCCACAGATAATGTACCCACACCCTCCCCAGACATACTCTCTTCCACCTACTTCCTTCAGGAAAAAGATACAAAAGTCTGAGTTCATGTACCAACCGACTCTTCCCTGCTGCCATCAGACTTTTGAATGGACCTACCTAATATTAAATTGATAATTCTCTACACCCTAGCTATGACTGTAACCCTACATTCTGCACTCTCGCCTTTCCTTCTCTATGGATGGTATGCTTTGTCTGTATAGTGCACAAGAAACAATACTGTATACTAATACATGCGACAATAATAAATCAAATCAAAACCTTTCCCCTTAGAGTCTTCCTCCCTCACTCTAATACATCTTTTCTGAGTATTCAGAAATATCTCCTTGAGCATCTGCCACTGCATTGCTACGGACCTATCCCTTTACTTAACTGGCAACTTCACTTTAACTAGCTTCGTCTCCGTGTCCTCATAATTTCCCTTATTTAAGTTTAAAACATGAGTCTTGGATCCACCCATCACTGCCTCGAAGAAAAAGTGAATCGTAGAATCCTACAGTGCAGAAGGAGGCCATTCAGCCCATCGAGTCTGCACCAACCACAATCCCACCCAGGCCCTATCCCATAACCCTACTAGTCCCTACTAACATTTACCCTAGCTAGTCCCCCTGACGCTAAGGGGCAATTTAGCATGGCCAATCCACCTAACCCACACATCTTTAGAGTGTGGGAGGAAACCGGAGGAAACCCACGCAGACGCAGGGAGAATATGCAAACTCCACAGACAGTGACCCAAGCTGAGAAGCGAACCCAAGTCCCTGGCGGTGTGAGGCAACAGTACCAACCACTGTGCCACGTCCAAACACGTGGAAATTCAGTTATGTTATGATCACTGCCAGCTAGGGGCACCTTCACTAATTACCTCATTACACAATATCAGATCTAGTACAACTTGCTCTCTGGTCACTGCTAAAATATGCTGCTCTAAAAATATTTTATGGACTAGACTATCTTTGTCAATCTTCCCCTCATGAGGGAGCTTCTCATCAGGAGGCACAACTTAAACTGAAAGAATCTCCAGTTTAAGCAAACGAGGAATTTCTTCTTTCAGTGTTAATCTGTGGAATTCCCTTCCCCAGAGAGCAGTGTAGGCTGGAGCATTGAATATATTCAAGGCTGACTTAGTTCATTTTTGGAGACTACAAGTAGGAAACTGGAGCTAAGGCCAAAATCAGATCACCCATCATTTTATTGGTAGGCACAGCAAGCTCGATGGGCCAAATGATCTCCTTCAGATTCTATTGCTTATGATTCACACAGACAATATTTCTGATGTGGTTTTACTCACTGTTCCACATTCTCTCCTGCTGAAGAAAGCTAGTTGTTGATACGGGAGTGGTAGCTGCTGCCTCTGGTACAGGACATGTTTCAGGAGCTCACACACCAACCGGCAACAACTCTCTGGACTGACATGGCCAGGAAACAGCACCGGGAACTCAGCCTCTCCACTAGCTTGAAACCTGGAGTCAGTCAGCAGCTTCCATTTCACACCAGACTGTGACCGCATTTCGGCCTCTATCCTGTCCCCACTTTCCCTATCCTCCTCGGCTGGCACATCTTCACCACGACAACTAACTGTTCCTACTGCCACACCAGAGCCTAAACCTGTTCCCCTCTGTTTCATCTCCTCCACCCTCTCCTCCTTCTCCTTCTCCACCCTCTCCTCCTTCTCCTTCTCCTCCTCCACCCTCTCCTCCTCCACCCTCTCCTCCTTCTCCTCCTCCACCCTCTCCTCCTTCTCCTCCTTCTCCTCCTTCCTCTCCTTCCTCTCCTCCTTCCTCTCC
The DNA here is from genome assembly GCF_964213995.1 of Mustelus asterias. NCBI lineage: Eukaryota > Metazoa > Chordata > Chondrichthyes > Carcharhiniformes > Triakidae > Mustelus > Mustelus asterias. The sequence continues at coordinate 10,032,328 of NC_135805.1, forward strand.
TTCCTCTCCTCCTCCGCCCTCTCCCTCTCCTCCTCCGCCCTCTCCCTCTCCTCCTCCGCCCTCTCCCTCTCCTCCTCCGCCCTCTCCTCCTCCGCCCTCTCCTCCTCCGCCCTCTCCTCCTCCGCCCTCTCCTCCTCCGCCCTCTCCTCCTCCGCCCTCTCCTCCTCCGCCCTCTCCTCCTCCGCCCTCTCCTCCTCCGCCCTCTCCTCCTCCACCCTCTCCTCCTCCACCCTCTCCCTCTCCTCCTCCACCCTCTCCTCCTTCTCCTCCTCCACCCTCTCCTCCTTCTCCTTCTCCTTCTCCACCCTCTCCTCTTTCTCCACCCTCTCCTCCTTCTCCTTCTTCTCCACCCTCTCCTCCTTTTCCTCTGCCACTCTTTTCTCTTTCTCCTCCTCTCTCGTCTTCATCCTCTCCTCAGTTACCTTATCCTCTCTCTCTGCCACCCTCTCCTCCTTTATCTCCCTCATCCTCTCCATCCTCTCAACTCCCAGCCTCCCGGCATCAGCCGCCATCTTGCCGCTCCCGCGCCTGCGCGCCCGGGCCGCGCGCCCTGGCGGTTATTTTCAAATGCTGCCGCCATGTTTGATCCTGGCACCGGGTTCAACTCCGCAATTTAAATATTTACTTTCATTCAGTCAGAGATGATGATTTAGTGAAGGGAACACTAGATGTGATCATCTAAGTAATTTCTGAGACTGAACAGAAGGTCAGTGTGTCATCACCGAGCCCGCCATCTTTCATAAAGGCAGGATCGAGAACTAGCGCGGAGGACAGGAAAAAGCGGGAGAGACACAGAGCAAGAGTCACTCAGACACGGAGTGAGAGACAGACAGACACACACAGAGTGAGAGACACACACACATATATACACACACAGAGTGAGAGACACACACACAGAGTGAGAGACAGACAGACACAGAGTGAGAGACACACACACATATATACACACAGAGTGAGAGACACACACACAGAGTGAGAGACAGACAGACACACAGAGTGAGAGACACACATATATACACACACAGAGTGAGAGTCACTCAGACACAGAGTGAGAGACAGACAGACACACAGAGTGAGAGACGCACACATATATACACAGAGTGAGAGACAGACAGACACACAGAGTGAGAGACACACACACATATACACACACACACACAGAGTGAGAGTCACTCAGACACACAGAGTGAGAGACAGACAGACACAGAGTGAGAGACACACACACTGAGACAGAAAGAGACACAGAGATTGAGACAGACACAGGGATGAGTCTGGGCATTTATTTCTGTGGCAGTATCAGAGGGGGCAGGCAGGATGTGGAAATTTACTCCCGGATCATCAAGCATTTGAAGAAATTTGGAACAGTTTTTACAGAGCACATCGGCAACCCGACTTTAAATGTGAAAGGTAATTCAAAATGTTCACCCCTGTGCTTTAAGACACATTTAAAATGACTTACAAAAGAAGTAAATGTGTTGTGAGAAAAAACATTTTCCCACAGCGAGTGATTAGGGTCTGGAATGCCCTGTCTGGAAGTATGGGGGAGGCAACTTCAATCGAGACATTCAAGAGGGCATTAGATGATTATTTGAACAGAAATTTTGTTCAGTAGTATGGGGAAAAGGCAGAAGAATGGTAGAGTTGTCATGCTTGTTTGGAGAGCTGATGCAGGCACGATGGGCTGAACGTCCCTACATTCTCCTTCTCTTGCCCCCCCCCCCCCCCCCCCGCGCGCGCGCGCCTCCGTGAATATCAACATTCACCTCTTTCCTCCCCCCCCCCCCCCCCAACATGGGCGCACGGTGGTACAGTAGTTAGCACTTGTGCCTTACAGTGCCTGTGCAGAGCCTGCACGTTCTCCCCATGTCTGTGTGGATTTCCTCCGGGTGCTCCGGTTTCCTCCCTTATTCTAAAGATGTGCTGGTTAGGTTCGCTGGCCATGCTAAATTCTCCCTCAGTGTACCCGAACAAATGCCAGAGTGTGACGACCAGGGGATTTTCACAGTAACTTCATTGCACTGTTAATGTAAGCCTACATGTGACACTAATAGATAAACTTTAAAACATCCTCCTCTGCCCCGTGACCTCCTTTCTGCTGGGTACTTAGAATCATAGAAACCCTACAGTGTAGAAAGAGGCCATTTGGCCCATCGAGTCTGCACCGATCACAATCCCACCCAGGCACTATCCGCATATCCCTACATATTTTACCCGCTAATCCCTCTAACCTACGCATCTCAGGACTCTAAGGGGCGATTTTTAGCATGGCCAATCAACCTAACTCGCACGTCTTTGGACTGTGGGAGGAAACCGGAGGAAACCCACGCAGACACGAGGAGAATGTGCAAACTCCACACAGACAGTGACCCAAGCCGGGAATCGAACCCAGGTCCCTGGAGCTGTGAAGCAGCAGTGCTAACCACTGTGCTACCGTGCCACTTCGTTCAAACTGAACTCTAACTTTTTCTGTTTTTCAGTCTGAGCCTCTGGTTGCTAAGCAACAGCTTAGTCTTTTTTTAAAGCCTGTAATTGCTTTTACAGTGTAAACTTTTCATTGCAATGCAGGCAAAGTTTAAAGTGAAACTAAAAGCTATAGCCATGCAGGCACCTTTTGTTTAACATGAAGCTAAACTAAAGTTCTAACCCTTAGCTCTCAAGTACAGAAATACAAATTAAACTTAAAACTATACCTTTTCTCACAGTACAAATATAAATTATTTAAACTGTTTCTATTTCTTACAGCTCTCACATCACCCCCCCCCCCCAACAACATCTGATTCTCTGTGTCGTCCTCTGCTCTTTTCCCCCTCATGCCATCCGTTCTCTTGTCTTCACCCCTCTTCCCATCCTCTGTTCACCCTTCCCACCCCCTCCGAGTGAAACCTGACTATGGCAAGAGTGTTGTGTTACATAAGAACATAAGAAATAGGAGCAGGAGTAGGCCATCTAGCCCCTCAAGCCTGCTCCACCATTCAATAAGATCATGGCTGATCTGATAGTGGGTTCAGTTCCACTTACCCGCCCGCTCCCCATAACCCTTAATTCCCTTAATGGTTAAAAATCTATCTGTGACTTAAACACATTTAACGAGGTAGCCTCTACTGCTTCATTGGGCAGAGTATTCCAAAGATTCACTACCCTCTGGGAGAAGAAGTTCCTCCTCAACTCTGTTCTAAATTGACTCCCCCATATTTTGAGGCTATGCCCCCTAGTTCTTGTTTCCATTGTAAGTGGAAATAACCTCGCTGCTTCTACCCTGTCTAGCCCCTTCATTGTCTTATATGTCTCTATAAGATCTCCCCTCAACCGTCTAAACTCCAGTGAGTACAGGCCCAATCTACTCAATCTCTCCTCATAAGCTAACCCCCTCATCTCCGGAATGAACCTGGTGAACCTTCTCTGTACCCCCTCCAAAGCTAATATATCCTTTCTTAAATAAGGGGACCAAAATTGTACACAGTACTCTAGGTGCGGCCTCACCAGTACCCTGTACAATTGCAGCAAGACCTCCCTGCTTTTATACTCCATCCCCTTCGCAATAAAGGCCAACATTCCATTTGCCTTCTTGATCACCTGCTGCACCTGCAGACTGAGTTTTTGTGATTCATGCACAAGGACCCCCAGGTCCCTCTGCACAGTCGCATGTTGTAATTTTTCACCATTTAAATAGTAGTCCATTTTACTATTATTCCTTCCAAAGTGGATAACCTCACACTTACCAACATTATACTCCATCTGCCAGATCCTTGCCCACTCACTTAGCCTATCCAAATCTCTGCAGACTCTGTGTCCTCCACGCAATTTGCTTTCCCACTCATTTTTGTATCATCCGCAAACTTTGTTACCCTACACTCGGTCCCCTCCTCCAGATCGTCTATGCATATGGTAAATAGTTGAGGCCCCAGTACCAATCCCTGCGGCACGCCACTAGTCACTGATTGCCAACCAGAAAAGCACCCATTTATTCCAACTCTCTGCTTTCTGTTAGATAGCCAATCCTCAATCCACGCTAACACTTTACCCCCAACTCCATGTACCTTTATCTTATGCAGCAACCTTTTGTGAGGCGCCTTATCGAATGCCTTCTGGAAATCTAAATACACCACATCCACCGGTTCCCCTCTGTCAACCGCACTCGTTATATAGAACATAGAAAGCCACAGCACAAACAGGCCCTTCGGCCCACAAGTTGCGCCGATCACATCCCCACCTCTAGGCCTATCTATAGCCCTCAATCCCATTAAATCCCATGTACTCATCCAGAAGTCTCTTAAAAGACCCCAACGAGTTTGCCTCCACCACCACCGACGTCAGCCGATTCCACTCACCCACCGCCCTCTGAGTGAAAAACTTACCCCTGACATCTCCTCTGTACCTACCCCCCAGCACCTTAAACCTGTGTCCTCTCGTAGCAACCATTTCAGCCCTTGGAAATGGCCTCTGAGAGTCTACCCTATCCAGACCTCTCAACATCTTGTAAACCTCTATCAGGTCACCTCTCATCCTTCGTCTCTCCAGGGAGAAGAGACCAAGCTCCCTCAACCTATCCTCATAAGGCATGCCCCCCAATCCAGGCAACATCCTTGTAAATCTCCTCTGCACCCTTTCAATGGCTTCAACATCTTTCCTGTAATGAGGTGACCAGAACTGCGCGCAGTACTCCAAGTGGGGTCTAACCAGGGTCCTATAAAGCTGCAGCATTATCTCCCGACTCCTAAACTCAATCCCTCGATTAATGAAGGCTAGTACGCCGTACGCCTTCTTGACCGCATCCTCCACCTGCGAGGCCGATTTAAGAGTCCTATGGACCCGGACCCCAAGGTCCTTCTGATCCTCTACACTGCTAAGAATGGTACCCTTCATATTATACTGCTGCTTCATCCCATTGGATCTGCCAAAATGGATCACCACACACTTATCCGGGTTGAAGTCCATCTGCCACTTCTCCGCCCAGTCTTGCATTCTATCTATGTCTCGCTGCAACTTCTGACATCCCTCCAAACTATCCACAACACCACCTACCTTGGTGTCGTCAGCAAACTTACCAACCCATCCCTCCACTTCCTCATCCAGGTCATTTATGAAAATGACAAACAGCAAGGGTCCCAGAACAGATCCCTGGGGCACTCCACTGGTCACTGACCTCCATGCAGAGAAAGACCCCTCCACAGCCACTCTCTGCCTTCTGCAGGCAAGCCAGTTCTGGATCCACAAGGCAACAGCCCCTTGGATCCCATGCCCTCTCACTTTCTCAAGAAGTCTTGCATAAATTAGTCAAACATGACTTTCCCTTCATGAATCCATGGTGCGTCAGCTTGATTGAACCATTCTTTTCCAGATGCCCTGCTATTTCTTCCTTAATGATAGATTCCAGCATTTTCCCAACTACGGATGTTAAGCTAACCGGCCTGTTAGGGTGTTAGGGACCAGATCAGAAACTGCAAGGTATATTTTAAAGTTGGCCTAAACCCCAGCTATTTTTGATTTTGGTATTAGTGTGAGCATATGTTGTTTTGCTCCATGTGTAATTCTATTGACTCACTAGGAAGCATTTATTAAAACAACAAACGATAACAAAAGAATTAGTCCAACTTTTACCAATTGAAATACTTAAATGTGGCAAGTTATAATTCTTAATGCTAGCCTATCTCTATTAGTTCCAATTTAAGAATTATTCCCCACAGGTGTAAACTCCTGTTCAAAATCAGTTAGCAACACACATGGCTTGCGTGAGTTGCTAGTCTTCTAGCCTTTTAACACCTCCGGACAGAGATACCGAGAGACACCTGTCTTCTGACCCTCAGATAGCAGCCTCCAGAAAAAGACCTGTCTGCACACAGCAGAACTCCAGAGAGAGAGAGCTGCTACACCTTTTCAAAATCAAACAGCAACTGCTTGCTTGTCTCTCTGCAAACCTAGCTCTGTCCATTCACGATTTTCTCATCTCGTCAAGCAGCCTAATTAAATCCTACTCTGAAAGCCCAAGGGACAATCCTAAAAATAATAAAACTGCGTTAACTTAGATTAAAACAAACATCCCAATAATTAAGAGCAATTAATTTTCTGCATGTTCAGCATGTGTGCTATCGGTTGCAGACAGTTGTCACCGTAATCAGAAGTGTAAAGCAGTCCCCTCATAAAAGGCATGACCCAAATACATCTCTTAAAGGCACAGTATCATCACAGTTGCCAACTGCAGCCCAACTCTCAGTAGTTGGGGAGGACATTTGAAATGAAGCCAGGGTTGTGATTTGATTTGACTCTCAGACTGATACAAATCTGTTTATTTGTTTTAGTTGATTTGAAGATCGTGTTCATTCTCTATCTGGTAAATTTCAGGTGAGGATGAAGTGAAGGGTGGAGATAAATATATCCATGATCGGGATTTGAAGTGGCTGGAGGAGGCTGATGGTGAGTTTAGTTTGTACATATAAGAATGTCGCATGCTTATTTTCTCGCAAAGGGTCTAATCTGGAATTCTCTTCCCCAGAGCACAGTGCAGGCTGGGTCATTGAAATTATTTATATCTGAAATATATATATAGAGTCCCTACAGTGCAGAAGGAGGCCATTTGGCCCATCAGGTCTCCTCTGATCTCTGACAGAGTTTTTCACACAGGCCCACCCCCTGCCCTATCCTTGTAACCTCATGTATTTACCCCGCTAATCCCTCTAATCTGCACAGAATTGGGACACTTAAGGGGAAATTTACCATGGCCCATCCACCCAACTTTGGACTGTAGGAGGAAGCTGGAGCACCCAGAGGAAACCCACGCAGACAAGGGGAGAACATGTAAACTCCCCACAGACAGTCACCCAAGGTTGGAATTGAACCGGGTCCCTGGTGCTCTGAGGCAGCAGTGCTAACCACTGTGCCACCATACCACCCAAAGCAGAGTTAGACATTGGCTGGAAGTGATATTCCACTATTCATTTTGATCATGACTGATCATCAAATTCAATATCCTGATCCCACTTTCCTCCACTATTCCTTCATCTATATCATCAGCTTTATACAGGGGGACGCAATGGCCGAGTGATATTATCATTAGACTATTAATCCAGAAACTCAGCTAATGTTCTGGGGATCTGGGTTGGAATCCTGCCACGGCAGATGGTGGAATTTAAATTCAATAAAAATTATCTGGAATTAAGAATCTACTGATGACCATTGAAACCATTATCCATAGTTGGAAAAACCCATCTGATTCACTAATGTCCTTTAGAGAAAGAAATCTACCATCTTTACCTGGTCTGGCCTACATGGGACTCTGGATCCACAGCAATGTGGTTGACTCTTAGCTGCCCTTGGGCAACTAGGAATGGGTAATAAATGCTGGCCAGCTAGTAACGCCCATGTCTCACGAATGAATAAAAGAAAAATCCCTGGAGAATGAGAACACCGTCAGTTGTGGAAATTTTATTCTGCATGTTCTAGTGCACACTGAGGGATTGTTATTAATTAAATTCTGTGTACTGGTCTTAATTTAGGCAGATTACTGGGTTCTTCTATAATAAAATGTCTTTCTTCTCGGCAGTAATAGTGGCAGAGGTCACCCAACCTTCCTTAGGTGTAGGTTACGAAATTGGAAGGGCTATGCACATGAACAAGAAGATTTTGTGTCTGTTCAGAACATCCTCAAATCACTGTGAGTATTTATAACGAGTTAAAAAATCTTCAAACGGGTACAAAGGCCTTCATTTCAATTTCAACATGGAGACAAATGTCAGCTCTGTTTAAAATGATCAGTGGGCTCACTGAGCCAGAATTTGACCTGTTTAACAACCTTACCTGCAGCAACTCTCTCACAAAAATTACACTGCATATAATTATAATAATATAAAAGTAGCTCATGCACTCAAACTACCCAGCATTAAAGATTTCAGCCTTTTCATTTGATCATGGAACATTGGCAAGGCCGGCATTTATTGCTGAGCCAAAAAATGTGTTTGAGAAGGTGGTGGTGATTCAGTGACTTAAACCACTGCCATTCCATTATTAGGCACTGTTACCATTTAAAGGAGACATGCAAATAACCAACAGAGCAAAAATAACCAAGCACCACAAGATTTCACTATATTTAACAAAAATATATATGTATAGAAATTAAACATTAAATGGATCAGTAAATCAACACAATAGGCGGGATTTTACAGTCTCGCTCGGGCGATACTGGAAATTCCCGCCTGACGTCAACGTAGATTTCCGTTGTCAGACCCTTGCCCGCTCCGATTCCATGTGGACGAGATGGTAGAGTTCCGGCCAATAGCTTAGAAAGACTGGTGCTATAAACTCAGTTCCATTTTTCACTCGCACATTCTTTATCTTGTAAAGTGGTGAAGGTACACATGAGAACACGGGACAGTCAGTTCTGGCACATGTGACACAGCGAAGAGAACATGGGACAGTCAGTTCTGGGGCCTTAAGAGAAATCTTTGTATCCTCACTGGCTACAGGGGAGGTCATGATGTGGAGATGCCGGCGTTGGACTGGGGTAAGCACAGTAAGAAGTCTCACAACACCAGGTTAAAGTCCAACAGGTTTATTTGGTAGCAAATGTATTTATTTGCTACCAAATAAACCTGTTGGACTTTAACCTGGTGTTGTGAGACTTCTTACTGTACAGGGGAGGTCCCAGAGGATTGGAGAATAGCCAATGTTGTTCCTTTGTTTCAGAAGGGTAGCAAGAATAATCCAGGTAATTACAGACCGGTGAGTCTTACATCAGTAGTAGGGAAATTATTGGAGAGGATTCTTCGAGACAGGATTTACTCTCACTTGGAAATAAGTGGACGTATTAGCAAGAGGCAACATAGTTTTGTGAAGGGGAGGTTGTGCCTCACTAACTTGATCGAGTTTTTCGAGGAAGCGAGAAAGGTGATTAATGAGGGTAGGGCAGTGGATGTTGTCTACATGGATTTCAGTGAGGCCTTTGACAAAATCCCTCATGGCAGACTGGTGCAGAAGGTGAAATCTCTTGGGATCAGAGGTGAGCTGGCAAGGTGGATACAGAACTGGCTCGATCATAGAAAGAAGTTTAACAACACCAGGTTAAAGTCCAATGGGTTTATTTGGTAGCAAATGCCACTAGCTTTCAGAGCGCTGTCCCTTCGTCAGGTGGAGTGGAGAAATGCTCAAAAACAAAAAAAAGCTCCGAAAGCTAGTGGCATTTGCTACCAAATAAACGTGTTGGACTTTAACCTGGTGTTGTTAAACTTCTTACTGTGTTTACCCCAGTCCAACGCCGGCATCTCCACATCGATCATAGAAGACAGAGGGTAGCAGTGGAAGGTGCGTTTCCGAATGGAGGGCTGTGACAAGTGGTGTTCCTCAGGGATCAGTGCTGGGATCTTTGCTGTTTGTAATATATATAAATGATTTGGAGGAAAATGTAACTGGTTTGATTTAGTAGGTTTGTGGACGACACAAAGGTTGGTGGATTTGCAGATAGCAATGAGGACCATCAGAGGTGAAGGGGGGGGAGGTTTAACACAGATATCAGAAGGACATATTTTACACAGAGGGTGGTGGGGGCCTGGAATGCGCTGCCAGGCAAGGTGGTGGAGGCGGACACACTGGAAACGTTTAAGACTTATCTAGATAGCCATATGAACGGAGTGGGAATGGAGGGATACAAAAGAATGGTCTAGTTTGGACCAGGGAGCGGCACGGGCTTGGAGGGCCGAAGGGCCTGTTCCTGTGCTGTATTGTTCTTTGTTCTAGAGGATACAGCAGGATATAGATCAGTTGGAGACTTGGGCGGAGAGATGGCAGATGGAATTTAATCCGGACAAATGTGAGGTAATGTATTTTGGAAGGTCTAATACAGATAGGAAATATACAGTAAATGGAAGAACCCTTAAGAGCATTGATACGCAGAGGGATCTGGGTGTACAGGTACACAGGTCACTGAAAGTGGCAACACAGGTGGAGAAGGTAGTCAAGAAGGCAAACGGCATGCTTGCCTTCATCGGCCAGGGTATTGAGTTTAAAAATTGGCAAGTCATGTTGCAGCTTTATAGAACCTTAGTTGGGCCGCACTTGGAATATAGTGTTCAATTCTGGTCGCCACACTACCAGAAGGATGTGGAGGCTTTGGAGAGGGTACAGAAAGGATTTACCAGGATGTTGCCTGGTTTGGAGGGCATTAGCTATGAGGAGAGGTTGGAGAAACTTGGTTTGTTCTCACTGGAAAAATGGAGATTGAGGGGCTGCCTAATAGAAGTCTACAAGATTATGAGAGGCATGGACAGAGTGGATAGTCGGAAGCTTTTTCCCAGGGTGGAAGAGTCAATCACTTGGGGGCATAGGTTTAAGGTGCGAGGGGCAAGGCTTAAAGGAGATGTACGAGGCAGATTTTTTACACAGAGGGTGGTGGGTGCCTGGAACTCGCTGATGGGGGAGGTAGTGGAAGCAGATACGATAGTGAGTTTTAAGGGGTGTCTTGACAAGTACATGAATGAGATGGGAATAGAGGGAAATGGTCCCCGGAAGGGTAGGGAGTTTTACTTAAGTCGGGCAGCATGGTCGGTGCAGGCTTGGAGGGCCGAAGGGCCTGTTCCTGTGCTGTAATTTTCTTTGTTCTAAGTGTGACACGGCAGAGAGAACACGGAACAGTTCCTTGATTGCTCTGGAAGTGGTGGATGAGCAGACATCCATTGCCTTCAGATTCACATGGCAGTCTTCCTCAGTACTAACACTGCTTTCAAATTGGCAGTGAGACATGTGAACAGTGACTGTCATTTTTCTTCATTGCTTGTGCCTCCTCCTTTGAAATGAAAGTTCTCCATGTTTTGGCTTTTGGGTGTTTCTGTTTTGACGCTTGTTGGATTCACATCAATCAAAATCAATGTTAGTCTGATTTGCTTCAGTGTCCCAGAAAGAGACATGCTTAAGGTTGATAGAACAAACATATTATCCATAAATATCAAACAAAAAGCAGAGTCTCTTTGTGAATGGAGTGATGTGTGTGTGCTCGGAGTACAGCTTTGGGCCCTTTGTGTCCTGTGTCTGTATTTGAGGCCTTCAGCTGGATTCTGTGCTCTTCCTACTCCTTTTACATTATGTTGAAGAGAATGCCATTGCCCATCTTGTGCACCATTCCAGAGTAATATCGGAAACACCCAAATACTGAGTGAATGTCAGAAAAGGTAGCTGCATCTGATTCCGTCAGCCCTATGCATGACAGCGGCGTTGTCGTATTATTGCTGGACTCGTAATCCCAAGATCCAGGGTAATGTTCTGGGGACCTTGGTTTAAATCCCACCACAACAGATGGTGAAATTCGAATTCAAAAATAAGTCCGGAATTAACAGTCTAATGATGACCATGAAACCATTGTCAATTGTTGTAAAAACCCATCTGGTTCACTAATGTCCTTAGAGAAGGAAATCTGCCATCCTTACCCAATCTGGCCTACATGTGACTCCAAACCCACAGCATAGACCTCTGGGCCCAGCCAGTGATGCCCTCATCCCATGAACGAATATATAAAAAAATCACCTGTCCTAAGATGGCAGTTCGGTTATTTGATATTGGTCTCTGGATTGTTTTCCTGGACAGATTCGTAACCACAGTGGCTTCATTAAAAGCACAAACACGCGGCACAGATGAAACACATGCACTAAAGTAGCATTCAGATTAATCCAGATAGTAATAAGGGATGTCTTATCAATATTTGGTGATGCTTCTACAATGGCCTAACAGGTTTAAACAGCAAGTTGCTGAATTATGCAAGTCAAAAATGTCCCAGAAGCTTTATTATCATCTGAGTGTGGTTACTTCATTGACTTTTACCATCCATAACAAATTGGCTAAAGTTTCTGCCCAGGTCACAACCAGTTGCCTGTCTTGTGGGTACAAGTGTGAGGTTGGCTGAGATGCCCTTTGAGAGGCACAAGCTTTTGACTGGTGGATTAAGGTTACAAAGTACTGGGGGGACCAATGTGACGAACAGTAATTAATTGATATGTCATTACCTTCAGGCAGTTAGTAACATTGGTGTAATCACTATAACACCAGCAAACACTGAGGACATGTAATTCCAGTCGTATGTTTAAAAACTGTTACTGAAATTCAAATCATTTGTTTCTCGAAGTTCTCTCTGCAATGATCCGAGGGGCAGAAAATGGAACAAATCTCCAAGTGAAGGATTACCGGGAACAGGAACTGGAAACTATTCTGCAACAATATTTTGAGGAGCGGCTGCAGGCATAAGTAATGTCAACACCCAAAAATTCCTTCCTCAAAATTGGAATTCTAATTGTGCATTGATAATGTCAACTATTGGTGCCTTGTACTCTAGACAGAAATAAAACTCTGAGCCTTTCAAAATAAATGATGAGATGTCTGAAGGACTTTATTTGTTCATGGGACAAGCATATCACTGGCTGGCCAGCATTTATTGCCCATCCCTAATTGCCCTTGAGAAGGTGATGGTGAGCTGCCTTCTTGAACCGCTGCAGTTCATATGGTGCAGGTACACCCACAGTGCTTTTCGGGAGTTCCAGGATTTTTACCCAGGTGACAGTAAAACAGCAGCAATGTAGTTCCAAGTCAAGATGGTGTGTGACTCGGAGGAAAATTTGTAGGTGATGGTGTTCCCATGCTGCCCTTGTCGCAGGTTTGGAGAGTGCTGTCGAAACAGCCTTGACAAGCTGCTGCAGTGTATCTTGTGTAGTCTCCAGCTTTTTAAGCACAAGATTACTTTTAGAATCTAAATGCAGCATGAGATCTACTCTTAAAACTTTCACTTTACTAAAACCCCCCCAAAACATACTTATGCATAACACTCACTTATTCTTAGTGTGACACCTGTGCTTGCTGAGTGTGCTGTGAAGTCTGGGTGTAGTTTGAGATGGCCACTCTTATACAGTCCATCAGATAGGTATCTGAGAGACAAGTGTGATACTTGGACTTGATGATGTTCATCTGGGAAAAAGCCACCTCGCAGAGGTGTGTAGAACCAAAGGAGGCCTTCACCTTGAGTGCACACAATATCAGAACAGGATACTTCTCTTTATTTACAAACCCCCAAAAGTCTTTGTCCCTTGACCTAGCTTTCAGCTCTGTTATTTTGCATGCTGATTATTTCCATGTCAAGTCCACTGCTTTGTTCCAACACCTGCTGAAAGTTTTGCTGTCGTTTCTCCAACATCCACTTGAAGAAAAGGATTTCATATGTAATGATTTGTTCCATCTTGTCTAACTCCTGTTGAATTCGCTTTCCAACTTGTTCAGCTGGTCACAGAATTTGTTTGGATGGAACCCTTTCTGTTTGACCTGCTGTTGCATTTTTTCCAGATATGGGACGTGCTCACTAATTTTGTTCTTTAACTGGGAGGATCACAGACCCAGTTTCAACTTGAATGCATTCACTGCATGGTCCAAGACCGCAAGAAACTACAAAGGCTTGTGAACGAAGCCCAGTCCATCATACAAACCAGCCTCCTATCCATTTACACTGTCTACACTTCCCACTGTCTCAGAAAAGCAGCCAGCATAAATCAAAGACCCTATCCACCCCGGACATACTCTCTTCCACCTTCTTCTGTTGGGAAAAAGATACAAAAGTCTGAGGTCACGTACCAAGTGACTCGAGAATAGCTTCTTCCTTACTGCCATCAGACTTCTGAATGGACCTACCTCATATTAAGTTGATCTAGCTCTATATGCTAGCTATGATTGTAACACTACATTCTGCACTCTCTCCTTCTCTATGAACGGTATGCTTTGTATAGCATGCAATAAACAATACTTTTCACTGTATACTAATACATGTGACAATAATAAATCAAGTTTCTGTGCCTCCCCTGCAGTTTGCGATTCAGTTTTACACTTATACCCATAATGGTAAGTCTAGCAACCACGCATTATCTGACAGCTCGCTGTACACCTCATTTCTTGATTTAAGGAAGGTGACAATTTGAGGGAGCAGTTTTAAAAATTTCTGGAGGACTTTCCTTGACTTAACCACCTCATACTGTTTTGTGCTGTAGTTTTTCTATGTTTCTAGATCTGCATGAAAGATTAGCTGGTGGCATTGAGCTCAGAATAACGATTTGAACAAGAGATGCTGTAGAACTCCGGCAATCTAGAGTTGACGATCTAGACAAGAACTGTCAATACAGGAGAAAAGTCAATAACCTTGCTGGCTAGTGTTTGTTGGTAGATAACGATAGTAATTGACAAAGGAGGGGAATTCAGGATCATTTCTGCAAAGTGAAACAAAGCCTGCATTGACACCCAACAGTGAAGGTGTACCATCAGTTGTGATTGAAAATGTCTTCGTTGTATTATATGATATTCCAGTTGAGTGGTGGAAAAGGGTTAGATTCTCTTTTGTTGAAGATGACCATTGCCTTGCACTTATGGAAAATAATAGTTGCTTTTCATCAGCAAAAGCGTGACTTTTCCAGGTCCTGCTGCATTTAGACAGGCTGCTTCAGTATCTGAGGAGTTGTGAATATTGCTGAACATTGTGCAATCAGTGTGATATTGTACGAGCTAAGTAGTAGCATGATGGGAAAAGTGGCTAACTGTTTGGTATGGTACAAAAAGGACTGAACAAGCAATTGCTAAAATACCTGACCCTCGCCCGATCTAGTAAGGCCAACAAAGGCTAACTCCACATATCTTAAGGCATGAATAAAACCAGAGAAGGCCAAATGCCTGACGTCAGTCTGTCTTGATAAGGCTGACTCCACCTACCCTGGAACTACATACGCAAAACAAGATAAGGTCAGAGATGACGGAGTCACAGAACCTTTTTGTTCTTTCAAAGGATAAGATAATGATATTATTGATGAGACAAAGAGGTCTCGAAGGTCACCGGGTTATGCCACACTTAATGATGTTGCTACTGTTTGTATTACTAATCGAATTCCTGAATATGCTCTGGTCACGAAAACTGATAATGATTATGTATAAATACTGAACTGATTCTTTGTGTAATCGGGGACTTGTGGAAGAATCAGCAGTTGAACCAACTGCTCTCTGACCCCAAGTTTCAGTCAGATACTGCATGCAGTTATTCGTAAATAAATGCTTGTTATATTGACGAAATGAATGTTGTAGAGTCTATCTTTCACAGTCAAGAAACAGGAAAAGTTTCCACTACAATATTTGGCACTGCTGGAGCAGAAACCAATATCCTGGGTGAATTCCGTGAGGGACCGAAGAAGTGATGGAGCCACGGCCCGGAGGGCAGAGACGGACACCGGCACAAGGTAAGATTCACCTTGGTCTCTCTCTCTCTCGGATCAGTGCTACGCCCCCTCGCCCCTAACGGAGGACACTGACAGGTGACGGTATTCGAACCTGATTGTGACTGTGAGTAGAGTATTTAGGGTCAGGGACCCGATTGTCGTTAGCCTAAGGTCAGGGACCCCTTGATCTCATGTTGGACCCGGGTCAGGGTTATATAGGCTTAGTTTGGGTCAGGGACCCTGTGGTTTTTTTGGTACCAAAATTTCTTTTTGAGACGTTTTGTTTTCCAGGGGCACAGTATACTGTCATTATGGGACAAGGTTTAGACAAAACAGCCGGCAATTCTCCCCTGTTTTTTATGTGTTCCACAACACCTTCTCAAGAACGTAACTTACGTCGTTTGTCTGCAGCTTTGAACAGTAAATTGGGTAACGATATTTGGCCACTAGGCGGCACATGGAACCTAGAAAATTGCACTGCCGCGGAAAAAGCTATTTGGACCAAAAATGCAGGTTCCAAATGGAAAAAATTAATTTCTGAATGGAAAAAAGAGTCGGCTCAGGTGCCATGAACATTCATTATTAATGAGCTGGAGGGATAATGCACGTAGAAGAGGGATTGATGTATGTGTAGATGGGAAATCAAAGGATTGGGAAACTTTGAAATTGGAATGTGAACTTTGGGAAAGGAAACACGATGAGACGAAAAGGCAGTGTGAGGACAGGAAGCCACCGGGTAATAGACAAGTTTGGCTTGCCCATCAGATTAAACATCAGGAGGATCCTCCCAGTTGCTCTGGCATGCCGATGCTTCCCTTTTCTAATGATACAGAAGAAGAGGAGGAGTTAAACCCCCGACCATCCCTTTATTCGCCGCTCCCCGTTGCTCCACAGTTAGCGTCCCCATCCCAACCTCCCCCTTATGGTCCCACTGCCGCTGATCCCCGGCTGCTGATGGAGCTATTTCATCACGCACCCGGTCACGAACACAGGCAGCCTCTAATTTAATCCTTCACCAGCCAGTACAAGTGTATACCTTGCACTCTATTGTGGCTCTCCTGACATCTCAGCAGACCCAGCATCTGAGTCAAGCCCGCTTGAGCCTCTATGAGGTGTCACTGCTGCAGAACCCCTACCTGTCATTCCACTACTGTTCTACTTTGAATCCTGCTGTCTTCCTCGAGCAGCCCCCCGATGACCTTGCTGATCCACCGCATGATTGTTTACTTAGGAATCACTTCCTTACCGCGCCCCGTCCGGATTTGACGGACCGCCCTATTGAAAATCCAGATCTCACTTTTTATGTTGATGGCAGTTCCTCCATTTCTCTAACTGGTATCCCACGGTCAGGATATGCTGTTGTCACGGACACTGAGGTTCGGGAGGCAGCGGCCTTCCAGACCCCTGTCTCTACACAAAAAGCTGAGTTATTCGAGTTACCAGAACTTGTGTTCTGGCCACGGATAAAAGCGCCAATGTGTACACTGACTCTAGGTATGCCTTTGGCGCGACCCACGATTTTGGCTGCCTCTGGCAACAACGAGGTTTTCTCACCTCTGCAGGGACTCCCATTCAGAATGCCCTTTGGGTTAAGAATCTCCTCGATGCTGTTCAGCTTCCTCATCAATTGGCTATTATTAAATGTGCTGCGCACACGAAGCGGGACACTCCTGTGCAATTAGGGAATGCCCGTGCTGATTCAGCTGCTAAGGAGGCAGCTGTATCGGCCTCTGTGATTGCTCCCACTGGGGGTAATCAGGCTCTAAATCGGGGACCTGCATTAGGGACGAAGGGCATGCCAGAGATAACTGAGGTTCAACATTTACAGAGGGACGCCTCTGATTCTGAGCGCACGCTATGGAAGTCAATGGGGTGTTCGCATTCCTTGACACGGGACCTCTGGCTTACCCCAGTTGGTCAAGTGTGTATTCCAGATTCTTTATTGCCACTCCTTATTGACTATTTGCATTCTTGTACCCATCTAGGCAAGGAGGGAATGGTACAGCTACTTCTAAAGACTTGGTGGCACCCAGATTTGAATACAGCAGAGCAAACGCGGCTGGATCGATGCCTCATTTGCATGAAAAATAATAAGGGTAAAGGCATTAAATGCCCTCCTCCCACTCCCTCGCCAGATGATCCTTTTGCCTGTTTACAGCTTGATTTTATTGAATTACCAAAAATACAATGCTATAAATATTGTCTAGTAATAATTGATGTGTTTAGTAAATGGATTGAAGCCTTTCCGACCACAAATTGTACTGCACATACGGTGGTGAAGTTATTGTTGACAGAAGTTATTCCCCGTTTTGGGGTACCCAAAATGGTGAGTTCAGATAATGGACCACAGTTTGTGGCTCGGATCAACACTGAATTATGCGAAGCACTCGTAATTAAACAACAACTGCACTGTGCGTATCACCCGCAAGCAGCAGGAATTGTGGAAAGAGCCAGTGGGACTTTAAAAGAAAAATTATCTAAATTGACTGAAGAAACTGGATTAAATTGGCTAAAGGTATTGCCCTTGGCACTGTTCCACGTGCGGGTGACTCCCCATTCGCGGACCGGACTGTCAGCTGCAGAGATAGTCTACGGTCGGCCAATGAGGACTCCCTGGGATGCCCATGAAAAACCCCTGGAGGGAGTAGACCTCCATGTGATGGGGGAACAGATGCAGAATTATATGAAGCAATTAACACTTTCTCTGAAGTTTCTCCACTCACAGGTGAAACAAGTACATCTCCCAGTAACGGCAGGGACGGACATTCCTCGATACCCCATTGTCAAACCTGGTGACTTCATATTGGTGAAGAACTGGGAGAGACAGAAGCTGGGACAGCGTTGGATCAGGCCCTTTCAAGTGCTAATGACAACACCGACTTCCGTCAAGCTTGAAGGACGTTCAAGTTGGGTGCACCTGTCCGATTGTAAGAAGATTATATCCAACCCAGATACGAATACAAGATGAAGATCTTCATCATATTTTTCGGACTTTCTGGACTATTTGGCCTTAATGGCCACTCGGTAGTGAAAAAACGCACTACCGAGTGGCCATGCCAATACCTATTTATATATGTCACATTCAATTTTTCAGCATAAATATATAAGTAAATGCTGGGTTTGTACCCACATCCCCGTCCCTTCAAAAGAAGGAATACCTCTCTAATCCCTCCCATTCCATTTAGCAGAGACTGTGGAATGAATTTTACGTCAAAACCAAACAGGGTTCGGGGGAGACATGAGAGACTGGAAATCGGCTGGCTATGAAATGATTAGGTTTTCGGCTTGGTACTAGCCTGCTTATAATTATGCTTTGCTTCCACCCTTCCTTACCGTCCCCTCGAGTGATGTATGAGGTTCCCTATGTTTTAGTAAATCAGGAAAAGGAAAGAGGGTGGGGCAAAGTAAATGTAACCTTGCAACTGAATGGCAGGGACCAGTAGCAGGCCTATCTGATAAGGATATGTTTATCCTAGATTTTTCCAGGGTATGGAACCTCACCTCTAATAGCTCTTGCGCACATACCACCCCTGTACCCTGGATGACATTGGCTGATGATTTTACGGCCTATAATGGAACATATTTCACATGTGGCACTAAAGCCTACTCGTGGCTTCCTACCCATTGGATTGGATCCTGTTAGCTGGGATATGTCGCCCGCTACATGCACTACCTACCCTCCCTTCAGCATCACCCCTTGCGAGTCAGAAGGGCCATTAGCGGAACCGAATGGTTCTTTATGATAACCTTTCCACCATATGGAAGAGCCAAGGCTGCAAGCGAACTGATTCTTATGGCCTCGGCATTGGAACAACTGGCAAACATAACAGCGGCAGAAGCCAAGGCGACTGGACAGGCACTGGCCGAGGTCTCGGCTGAGCTGGTGGCTGTCCGGACCGTGGCATTACAAAATCGAATGGCTTTGGACTATCTGTTAGCCTCGCAGGGAGGAACGTGGGCCATTATAGGTCAGGAATGCTGTACTTATATCCCAGATGCCTCTGAAAATATCACTAACTTGGCGGACCACATTAAGAGGCAGGCTGATCAGTTTCAAGAGGTTGGCCGTGAATTTCATGATTATAACCCACCGGGTTGGTTAGGATGGTTGGGTCACGGATTATTTGATTGGATCTTTAAGGCTTTCATTTTGCTACTATTACTGTTACTTGGGATAGGATTGCTTGGTTGCTTATGTAAATGCATTATTAATCGAGTTATGGATATACCTATTTAGTTAGTTGTCATGATATGACAAAAGGAGGGAATGTGATATTGTACGAGCTAAGTAGTGGCATGATGGGAAAAGTGGCTAACTGTTTGGTATGGTACAAAAAGGACTGAACAAGCAATTGCTAAAATACCTGACCCTCGCCCGATCTAGTAAGGCCAACAAAGGCTAACTCCACATATCTTAAGGCATGAATAAAACCAGAGAAGGCCAAATGCCTGACGTCAGTCTGTCTTGATAAGGCTGACTCCGCCTACCCTGGAACTACATACGCAAAACAAGATAAGGTCAGAGATGACGGAGTCACAGAACCTTTTTGTTCTTTCAAAGGATAAGATAATGATATTATTGATGAGACAAAGAGGTCTCGAAGGTCACCGGGTTATGCCACACTTAATGATGTTGCTACTGTTTGTATTACTAATCGAATTCCTGAATATGCTCTGGTCACGAAAACTGATAATGATTATGTATAAATACTGAACTGATTCTTTGTGTAATCGGGGACTTGTGGAAGAATCAGCAGTTGAACCAACTGCTCTCTGACCCCAAGTTTCAGTCATATACTGCATGCAGTTATTCGTAAATAAATGCTTGTTATATTGACGAAACAAATTTTGTAGAGTCTATCTTTCACAGTCAAGAAGCAGGAAAAGTTTCCACTATAACATTAGTGACGATTGTCACTTCTAATGGAAGGAAGGACATTGATGAAGCAGCTGAAGATTGCGTGGAGGAACAGTGAATTGTCCTTAAACTGAGATGATTGGCCTTGCACAATGACAGCCATCTTACTCTGTGCTAGGTATGACTCCAACCAGGGGAACTTTCCAATTGACTTCAGTTTTGCCCGGATTCCTCGATGCAACTGTCAAATGGTGCCTTGATGTCTCTGGAGTTCTGCTCTTTTGTCCATGTTTGGACCAAGGTTTATGAAAGGCAAATCATGCTTAACAAATCTACTGGATTTTGAGGATAGAACAATTGGAATGGATGGCAGCACCAGTAGATGTGATATATTTGGAAGGCAAATTATCTGTTGGCCTTAATTGCAAGAGGGTTTGAGTTCAGAAGTCGGGATGTCTTACTGCAGTTATACAGCATGCTGGTGAGACCACACCCTGGAATACTTACTGCGTGCAGTTTTGGTCTCCCTACATAAGGAAGCTGGTACCGGGTTCGCAAGACTGTCCTGTGAGGAGAGATTGGTTGGACTAGGATTGTGTTCACTAGAGTTCAGAAGGATGAGAGGATATCTGATTGAAACGTATAAAATTCTAACAGGGCTGGACAGACTGGATATAGGGAGGATGTTTTCCCTTGTTAGGGAATCTAGAACCAGGGACACGTCTCAGAATATGGGGTAAACCATTTAGAACAGATGAGGAAAGATTTCTTTACTCAAAGGGCAGTGAATCAGTGGAATTCTCTACCACAGAAGGCTGTGGAGGCCAAGTCACAATGTATTCAAGAAATAGATAATATTTTAGACTTAATGGCACCAAGGGGTATGGGGAGAAGTGGGAATGTAGTATTGAGATAGAGGATCAGCCACGATCATATTGAATGGTGGAACAGGCTTTGAAGGGCCAAATGGCCTATTCCTGCTCCCAGTTTCTATGTAATGAGGTCAGGATCTAAGTGGTCCTGGTAGGACCCAAACTGAATGTCAGTGAGCAGGTTATTGCTGAGGATGTGGCACATGATTGCACTGTCGATGACCCCATCCATCAACTAAACTGTTCATGGAAAATAAACTGATTGGCGGCAATTGGCCGGGTTGGATTTGTGCTGCTATTTTGTTCTCAGGACAAATGTAGAAAAGTTTCCACAATGTTGGGAAGGTGCAAGTGTTGTAGCTTAGCCAAGCTGTTTCAGTAAGGCATGGCTTGATCTGGAGCACAAATCTTCGGTCTGATTACTGGAAAGTTATCAGGACCCATTATCTTTGCAGTATCCAGTGTCTTTAGTTAATAGCATGTGGAGTGAATTCAGTTGCCTGAAGACTGGCGCTGGTGATGCTGAGGGGCGGAGGTGGATCTGGTTACAAACGCTTCAGCTTTTTCTTTTGCACTGATCTGCTGGGCTGTGCTACCATTGAGGATGAGGATATTTGTGGAGCCTCCTCCTCCTGTTAACTGTTTAATTGCCCACTGCCATGCATGACTGGATGTGACAGGACTGTGGAGCGTGGATCTGATCCATTGGTTGTGGGATTGCTTAGCTCTATCACATGTTGCTTTGGCTATTTGGCATCTAGCTAAGTCCTGTGTTGTAGCTTCACCAGGTTTACATCTCATTTAGATATGCTTGCTGCTGCTCCAGATATGGTCTCCTCCCTCCCCCTCAGAGTGCTCTGCTGCTGCTCAGTGACCCTGCTACCAGGGAGACAACATACCATCATCCTGTATTCCTGTGTCTGACTGCAGAGTTCCTGCATTTGGGAAACCTGCATCACCAGACTGGTCCTCACGCATTATCTGGTGGTCACCAGGTGAACAAGGAGCAGGAGTTGGCTCATCGGCTCTCTGCACTGCAAAAATGATGATTCATCTAATTGTAACCTCTACCCCACATTCCCGCCACCCTAATAACCTTTCACCCCCTACCCCACATTCCTGCCGACCCTAATAACCTTTCACCCCCTACCCCACATTCCCGCCACACTAATAACCTTTCACCCCCTACCCCACATTCCTGCCGACCCTAATAACCTTTCACCCCCTACCCCACATTCCTGCCGACCCTAATAACCTTTCACCCCCTACCCCACATTCCTGCCTACCCTAATAACCTTTCACCCCCTACCCCACATTCCTGCTGACCCTAATAACCTTTCACCCCCTACCCCACATTCCTGCCGACCCTAATAACCTTTCACCCTCTACCCCACATTCCTGCCGATCCTAATAACCTTTCACCCCCGACCCCACATTCCTGCCTACCCTGACAAAGACAATGACAAAATAGATAGAAGTTTGAGATTTAAGCCACTTGCTAAACAAAGCCACAAGCTTTGAACAAGAAGAACATTGCCACCACCTTTCCTTGTATGGTAAAGTGGCGTTGCTGCTGGACCCTGTATAAAAAGCTCTGGGGACCGAGGTTTGAATCCCACCATGGCAGGTGGTGAAATATTTAATTTAATATCTGGAATTAAACGTCTTAATGCTCATGACCATAAAACCATTGTTGATTGTTGTAACAAAACTATCTGGTTCACAAATGTCCTTTAGGGAAGGAAATCTGCCGTCCTTACCTGGTGATTCCACGTGATTTTTAATTACCCTGGCCAAGCCAGCAACCCCCAAATCCCATGAACGAATAGAAAGATAAAACAATTTACAATTTCAACCGTACACTTTTAACATTCAAGGTTAATATTAAATACTTGAGATTTAACCATCAAACTGTGGTTGTACACCCCACATTACACAATGACATGCAACCAAAACAGATTCCATGGATTTCTCCAACAATCCGCCCAGATATTAGTCACACTGAGTCAACCAATCTCACCGAAACTCCATCTCCCTTATGAGGGTTTCTGGTCTTCACCTTCTGGTCCAACACACAGCATTTCAGTCTCAGCCTCTGAGATTCTGTTCTTTTGGATTCTTGCGTGCCCTCGAAAACAGATTCAGACACAATTTCAGCCCTTTGGTTGTGCCAAACAGAACACAACTGCTGCAAAGGATTATCTTTGCCCCAACACCAATCATTGGCTGCCTTCCTGATTCCTCAGGGCGCTTAGTGAGGCCTCAGATTTGGATAACGTCAGCAATAGCACCCTCACAGGCATTTAAATCTCACATCAAGATCCATTCTGCTGGATTCCTCAGTATACATCCAAATTCAGATCCTTGGCTGCACCAAGCAGAACATGACTGCTCCAAAGGGATACCCTTGCCCCAACAGTTTAGGGCAGCAAGGTGGCACAGTGGTTAGCACTGCTGCCTCACAGCTCCAGGGACCTGGCTTCGATTCCCGGTTTGGGTCAGTGTGTGGAGTTTGCACGTTCTCCCCATCTCTGCATGGGTTTCCTCCGGGTGCTCTGGTTACCTCCCACAATCCGAAAGATGTGCAGGTTAGGTTGATTGGCAATGCTAGATTGACCCTTAGTGTCTCAGGATGTTTAGGTCAGAGGGGTTAGTGGGGTAAATGTGGGGATAGGGCCTGCGGTGGGATTGTTGTCGGTGCAGATTTGATAGGCTGAATGGCCTCCTTCTGCACTGTAGGGTTTCTATGACTCCTCTGTATTCAAACTCTATTCCCTGCATTTGCAACCCTGTTTCATTCTCATTTCTTTGTTCCTTACCTTTGACTTCCTTTTGCAGCCTTTCCCCGTTTCCCCCCCTTGCTGCCTCTGGCACTCTTCATCCTGGGTTTTAACAATTCTTATTCATCTCCCAGATGCAGGCTTGCAAGGCCTGTCCTGGACCTGAAGAATGTAAAGATACTGAGCTGTGCATGTGCAGCCCACTCCCTACCTGTACATGCACAGAAAGTGCCAGGTAGCTCTTAGAGTTCCTGACCGATGCGCTCGGCAAGGTTAACTGGGTTTCATAACAGAAAGAAGATTGGCGGTGGGTGTGAGGGAGAGGGTGTGGGTGTGAGGGAGAGGGTGTGAGGGAGAGGGTGTGGGTGTGAGGGAGAGGGTGTGGGTGTGAGGGAGAGGCGGTGGGTGTGAGGGAGAGGCGGTGGGTGTGAGGGAGAGGCGGTGGGTGTGAGGGAGAGGTGGTGGGTGTGAGGGAGAGGCGGTGGGTATGAGGGAGAGGGGGTGGGTATGAGGGAAAGGGGGTGGGTGTGAGGGAGAGGGTGTGAGGGAGAGGGTGTGGGTGTGAGGGAGAGGGTGTGGGTGTGAGGGAGAGGGTGTGGGTGTGAGGGAGAGGCGGTGGGTGTGAGGGAGAAGCGGTGGGTGTGAGGGAGAGGGGATGGGTATGAGGGAGAGGGGGTGGGTGTGAGGAAGAACGGGTGGATGGGGGCTGTGGTGAGGGAGAAGGGGTGGGTGGAGGGCAGTGGGTGGTGAGGGAGGATGGTCTATGGGGGGAGTGAGTGAGGGGTGGTGAGAAGGGTGGGTGAGGGAGAAGGGGTGGGTGGGTGAGGGAGAAGGGGTGGGTGGGTGGGGGGTGATAAGGGGAAGGGGTGGGTGGGGGGGGTGATAAGGGGGAAGGGGTGGGTGGGGGTGATGAGGGAGAAGGGGTGGGTGGGTGGGGGGTGATGAGGGAGAAGGGGTGGGTGGGGGGTGATGAGGGAGAAGGGGTGGGTGGTGAGGGAGAAGGGGTGGGTGGGGGGGTGATGAGGGGGAAGGGGTGGGTGGATGATGAGGGAGAAGGGGTGGGCGGGTGATGAGGGGGAAGGGGTGGGCGGGTGATGAGGGGGAAGGGGTGGGCGGGTGCTGAGGGAGAAGGGGTGGGTGGGTGATGAGGGAGAAAGGGTGGGTGGGTGATGAGGGGGAAGGGGTGGGTGGGGGGTGATGAGGGGGAAGGGGTGGGGGGGTGATGAGGGAGAAGGGGTGGGTGGGTGGGGGATGATGAGGGGGAAGGGGTGGGTGGGTGGGGGGTGATGAGGGGGAAGGGGTGGGTGGGTGGGGGGTGATGAGGGGGAAGGGGTGGGTGGGTGGGGGGTGATGAGGGGGAAGGGGTGGTGGTGATATTGCTGCATGTTGGACTCAGTGGTTTTGGAGATTCACTCAGACAGAGAATGGAGAAATGTTTTTAGGATTAAGGGGAGGAGGTGCTCGCTGTCTTGAGGCACATCCGAGTGGATAAATCCCCAGGACCAGACAGGGTATTCCCACGGACCTTGAGGGAAGCTAGTGTTGAACTTGCAGAGGCCCTGGCAGACATATTTAAAATGTCAGTATTCACGGGGGAGGTGCCGGATGATTGGAGGGTGGCTCATGTTGTTCCGTTGTTTAAAAAAGGTTCCAAAAGAAATCCGGGAAATTATCGGCCAGTAAGTTTGACGTCGGTGGTGGGCAAGTTATTGGAAGGTGTGATAAGGAATAGGATCTACAAATATTTGGATAGACAGGGACTTATTAGGGAGAGTCAACATGGCTTTGTGCGTGGTAGGTCATGTTTGACCAATCTATTAGAGTTTTTCGAGGAGGTTACCAGGAAAGTGGATGAAGGGAAGGCGGTGGATGTTGTCTACCTGGATTTCAGCAAGGCCTTTGACAAGGTCCCTCATGGGAGGTTAGTTAGGAAGGTTCAGTCGCTAGGTATACATGGGGAGGTAGTAAATTGGATAAGACACTGGCTCAATGGAAGAAGCCAGAGAGTGGTTGTGGAGGATTGCTTCTCTGAGTGGAGGCCTGTGACTAGTGGTGTGCCGCAGGGATCGGTGTTGGGTCCATTGTTGTTTGTCATCTATATCAATGATCTGGATGATAATGTGGTAAATTGGATCAGCAAGTTTGCTGATGATACAAAGATTGGAGGTGTAGTGGACAGTGAGGAAGGTTTTCAAAGCTTGCAGAGGGATTTGGACCAACTAGAAAAATGGACTGAAAAATGGCAAATGGAATTTAACGCAGACAAGTGTGAGATATTGCACTTTGGAAGGACAAATCAAAGAAGAACGTACAGGGTAAATGGTAGGACTCTGAAGAGTGCAGTTGAACAGAGGGATCTGGGAATACAGGTACAGAATTCCCTAAAAGTGACGTCACAGGTGGATAGGGTTGTAAAGAGTGCCTTTGGTACATTGGCCTTTATAAATCGGAGTATCGAGTATAAAAGTTGGAGTGTTATGGTAAGGTTATATAAGACATTGGTGAGGCCGAATTTGGAGTATTGTGTACAGTTTTGGTCACCTAGTTACAGGAAGGATGTAAATAAGATTGAAAGAGTGCAGAGAAGGTTCACAAGGATGTTGCCGGGACTTGAGAAGCTGAGTTACAAAGAGAGATTGAATAGGTTGGGACTTTATTCCCTAGAGCGTAGAAGATTGAGGGGAGATTTGATAGAGGTGTATAAGATTTTGATGGGTATAGATAGAGTGAATGCAAGCAGGCTTTTTCCGCTGAGGCTAGGGGAGAAAAAAACCAGAGGGCATGGGTTAAGGGTGAAAGGAGAAAAGTTTAAAGGGAATATTAGGGGGGGCTTCTTCACGCAGAGAGTGGTGGGAGTGTGGAATGAGCTGCCGGATAAAGTGGTAAATTTAACATTTAAGAAAAACTTGGACGGGTTCATGGATGAGAGGGGTGTGGAGGGATACGGTCCAAGTGCAGGTCAGTGGGACTAGGCATAAAATGGTTCGGCACAGACAAGAAGGGCCAAAAGGCCTGTTCCTGAGCTGTAATTTTCTATGGTTCTATGGATTAAACAGGTTTTTGAAAGTAGCTTCAAATTTACAAACAGCAAATGAAATCTCATTTACTTAGTTGAGTAAAGACCATTGGAGCGGAGTAAAAACAAACCCAATTTCATACATTAGAAGAAAGTGTTTTATTTTCACAACTTGCATAACTGGAATTTGTCAGAAAGATTGAACATTATATGTGAACAGTTGAAGCATTCTGCTAAGTACAGCCTTCAGTGCCCTTTGGAGCTGAACACAGTGACAATCTCCCAGAAACAGCTCAGTGACAGTTTCTCAGCTGCTCTCTCCGGGGGCCAGATGTTAACAAAATAAAATAAAAAGTCAGAGTTTCTCAGAGTTGTGTGTGTGTGTGTGTGTTTTGAAACCTGAACACCACAAAAAAGTTCCTAAATCAAAAAGAGAAGCCAGTTAACCAGAAGTGGCATAACAAAAAAAAATCTAGGGTTCTGCGCCGACTAAGATATTTTCATCTAACTACTGTGAATTACATTGTTTTTAAATTGTTCACCTATTCAGAATATATATATATAATATATATATATTATATGTAAAAAAATCTCAACTCTCTTTAGTCATAAACATCGTCTTCCAGGTAAAAGAAATCTCTCTCTAGGTTCTCTGATTCATCATCTGAAAAATCATCTTCATCAATATCTTCATCCTCATCGAATGTGTCATGCCACTCCGGGACATATTCATCATCATCATCATCGTATTCTCCATCCTCCTCCTCAGTCTGACTGCCTGATTTCACTCTGCACAATAAACAGAAGGAGTTACTATTTTATGGATCGTACGCCCAGCACTGTATTATCAACATTCCTCAGTTTCTACAACTGAGGATTAATGTCTCAGTTCAATTAACTGTACAATATTTCTTTGAAGGGAATGTTCAAAAGTCATCAGTCAAAACTTGTTCTGACTACAGCTACAACACTACCAACTAATTAGTAAAATACATCACAATACGAATATCAAATTTTGGATGAATATTAAGAGTATTATGGTATGAATAGAATGTGTCACAAAGACCAATGGAACATGATTCCTCTTTCACCGGTTAATTTGATGGTAAATTTAGTTACCATTTGGAAAATGAATTAAGCTCCACAAATATCTTTTTCTTCAATGATTTACAGGCCAAATAGGATGTGTGCTGTTGAAGTTTGTAGTTTGTCAGTAAAACAGGAAGAAATGAGCCAGTTTTGGTCATGACTTTACTGTCCTTTTTGTGGGTTCCCACAAAGAACCCACTTCAGAGACTTGAACCTCTAATCTAAGCTGACACTCCAGTGCATTACTGAGGGAGTGCTGCATTACGAGGTGAGGGTTAAACTCTTCAATTTCCCAGGTAGATGTAAAGGTCCCATTTCAAAGAAGGACAGGGGAGTTTGCCATGATTTTGGTCAGTATTTATATCCCAAACAACTGACTAAAACAAAGTGACCTATTAATTACTTTGTTGCTGTTTGTGAGAGCTTGCTGAACCCAAATTGCCACACAATAATGCTTACACTTCGAAATCCAGAACACCGGGAGCTCCTGAGGCCACGAAAGGTGCTATTTAAGTGAGACTTTCATATTTGGGTGCAGGCTAAATAGATTTCTGCAGGGAACGAGTGCAAAAACACCTAATGGAAGCAGGACAGTGAACCGAACAGCAAGGTCAGTGGCATATTAAATTTAAAGTAATTAACTTATAATTTATAAAAAAGGGTGATATTTATCAGAAATACTGCTCGTTAGAGATGCAATAATGGGGCACTTAGAGAAAATCATGATAGGGCAGAATTAATATCGATTAATGAAAGGGAAAACAGCAAGGAAACTTTCCCTAGAAATTGTGAGGATGTAGGCAGTGTATGTGGGTTTTCAAATAATCATTCAATAAGGTGGCACTGAAAATTACACATCATGTGATTATTGGTTAACAGACATAAAACACAGTAGGAATAAATGGAACATTTAAATTGACAGGCTATAAGTAAATAGGCACGTCAAGGAATCGTGCTTGGTTCTTAGCTAGGGAATCTTTACATCTACCTCAGAAGTCGGATGGTGTATTGCCTCAGCCAAAAAGTACACCTGTCATCGTGCAGTATCTGTGAGCAGCACGGTGGCACAGTGGTTAGCACTGCTGCCTCACAGCGCCAGGGACGCAGGTTTGATTCCTGGCTTGGGTCACTGTCTGTGTGGAGTTTGCACGTTCTCCCTGTGTCTGTGTGGGTTTCCTCCGGGTGCTCCGGTTTCCTCCCACAGTCAGAAAGACGTGCTGGTTATGTGCATTGACCAGAACAGACGCCGGAGTGTGGCGACTAGGGGAATTTCACAGTAACTTCATCGCAGTGTTAATGCAAGCCTTACTTGTGACTAATAAATAAACTTTACTTATCCTTCAGTAGTGTACTGGACTGTCAGCCTGGATTATATATTCAAGTTTCTATTTGTAATCTCTAACAATGTCTTAGATGAGGAGAATGAGGGTAATATACCCAAGAGGTTGCAGAGGGATGTAGACAAGTTAAGTGAAATAGCAAAAGCATACCGGGTGGAATAATGAAGTGTGCAGTTATCCACTTTGGAAGGAAAACCAGAATATCTTTTAAATGGGGGATACTGGGAAACATTAACATTCAGAGGTCTCTGGGTGTCCTCATACACAAATAATATAGAACCATAAAATAATTACAACTCAGAGAGAGAGACATTAAACCCACTGTGTCTGCGCTGGCTGAAAAATAAACAACCAGCTGCCCATTCTAATCCCACCTTCCAGCACCCGGTCCTCAGCCTTTTAGGTTCCAGCACTTTAGGCGCACATCCAGGTGCACATCAACATATTGTTTAAATGAGATGAATGTTTCTGCTTCCACCACCAAACCAGGCAGTGAATTCCAAATGCCCACCACCCTCTGGGTGAAGACGCTTTCCCTTATGTCCCCAGTAATCCTCCCACCAATCATTCTCCACAATGGGAAACAGAGCATGCTTGTCTATCATGTTTAGGTCCTTCATAACTTTGTACACCTCAATCACATCACCCCACAGCCTTGTTAGTTCCAAGGTAACAACCCTAGCCAACCCAATCTCTCATAGCTGTAATTTTCCAGCCTGGCAACATGCTTGTAAATCTCCTCTACACTCTCTCCAGAAAAAATGTGGTGACTAGAACTGTACATAAAGTTCTAGCTGTGGCCTAACCAGCATTTTATACAGTTCCAGCATTACATCCCTGCTTTTGTATTCAAAACCTCGCCCAATACAGGAAAGTATTCCATATGCTTCCTTTACCATCGTATCCACCTGTCCTACCAGCTTGTTGCACTCCCAAGATCTCTCACTTCCTCAACCCCTCTCAATATCCTCCCGTTTATTGAGTAATCGTTTTGTTTGCTTTCCCCAAATGTATAACTTCACATTTTTCCGAATTGAATTCTATTTGCCCCATCTCTGCCCACTCAAATCATTGCTATCGTTCTGGAGTCGACAATTATCCTCTTCATTATCAACTACATGGCTAGTTTTTGTGTTATCTGTATATTTCCCAATCATGCCTCCCAAATTTAAGTCTAAATCATTAATATATACAACAAACAGTAAGGGTCCCAACACTGAGCTCTGTGGAAGACCACTAGAAACCGCTTTCCATTTGCAAAAATATCCATTGACCATTACCCTTTGTTTCCTGACACTGAACCAACTCACCTCATTCCCCTGTATCCCATGGGATTTCAGTATTTTGACCAGTCTGCCATATGGGCCTCATTGAGTCAGAGGTTTATAGCATGGAAACAGGCCCTTCGGCCCAACTTGTCCATGCCGCCCCTTTTTTTAACCACTAAACTAGTCCCAATTGCCTGCGTTTGGCCCATATTCCTCTACACCCATCTTATCCATGTAACTGCCTAAACGCTTTTTAAAAGACAAAATTGTACCCGCCCCTACTACTACCTCTGGCAGCTTGTTCCAGACACTCACCACCCTCTGTGTGAAAAAATTGCCCCTCTGGACACTTTTGTATCTCTCCCCTCTCACAAACCTATGCCCTCTAGTTTTAGACACCCCTATTTTTCGGAAAAGATATTGACTATCTTAGCTGATCTATGCCCCTCATTATTTTATAGACCTCTATAAGTTTGTTTGCCCCTAAGCCTCCTATGCTCCAGAGAAAAAAGTCCCAGTCACTCCAGCCTCTCCTCATAACTCAAACCATCAAGTCCCGGTAGCATCCTAGTAAATCTTTTCTGCACTCTTTCTAGTTTAATAATATCCTTTCTCTAATAGGGTGACCAGAACTCTACACAGTTTTCCAAGTGTGGCCTTACCAATGTCTTGTACAACTTCAACAAGACATCCCAACTCCTGTATTCAATGTTCTGACCAGTGAAACCAAGCATCCCGAATGCCTTCTTCACCACTCTGTCCACCTGTGACTCCACTTTCAAGGAGCTATGAACCTGTACCCCTAGATCTCTTTGTTCTGTAACTCTCCCCAATGCCCTGAATAAGTCCTGCCCGGTTCAATCTACCAAAATGCATCACATTTATCTAAATTAGACTCCATCTGCCATTCGTCACCCACTGACCCAATTGATCAAGATTCTGTTGCAATCCTAGATAACCTTTTTCACGGTCGACTATGCCGCCAATCTTAGTGTCATCTGCAAACTTACTAACCATGCCTCCTATATTCTCATCCAAATCATTAATATAAATGACAAATAACAGTGGACCCAGCACTGATCTCTGAGCTTCTCAGAAGCCTACCTTTGATCATCAGTAACGTGATGGAAGGATTATCAACAATGCTATCAAGAGGCACTTACTCAGCAATTACCTGTTCATGGATGCTCAGTCTGGATTTTGCCAGGGTTACCACATTAAGCCTTGGTTCAAACATGGACAAAAGAGCTGAATGGCTGAGGTGAGAGTGGCTGCCCCTTTTTTTTTATTCATTCCTAGGACATGGGCGTCGCTGGCTGGTCAGCATTTATTGCCCATCCCTAGTTGCCCTTGCAGGGCAGTGAGAGTCAGCCACATTGCTGTGGCTCTGGCGTCACATGTAGGCCAGACCAGGTAAGGACGGCAGGTTTCCTTCCCTAAACTACATGAGTGAACCAAATGAGTTTTTCTGACAATCGACAATGGTTTCATGGTCATCAGTAGATTCTAAATTCCAGATTTTTTCGATTGAATTCAACTCGGGCTAAAGGGACGATCCTTTAAAACAGAGATGAGGAGGAATCTATGGAACCCTTTGCCGCAGAAGGCTGTGGAGGCCAGGTCATTGAGTGTCTTTAAGACAGAGATGGATAGATCCTTGATTAATAAGGGGATCAGGGGTTTAGGGGGAAAAGTAAAGAGAATGGGGATGAGAAAAATATCAGCCATGATTGAATGGCGAAACAGACTCAATGGTCCGAATGGCCTAATTCTGTGCTCCTATGTCTTATGGTCTAAATTCCACCATCTGCCGTGGCGGGATTCGAACCCAGGTCCCCAGAGCATTAACTGAGTTTCTGAATTAATAGTTTAGCTATAATACCACTTGGCCACTGCCTCCTCTGACATCAAGGCAGCATTTGACCAAGTACAACATCAAGAAGCCCTAGCAAAACTGGAGTCAATGGGAATCAGGGGGAAAACTGGTTGGAGTTATACCAAGGAAGATGGTTGTGGTGGTTGGAGGTCAATCATCTCAGCCCCAGAACATCTCTGCAGAAGTTCCTCAGGTTAGTGTCCTCGGCCCAACCATCTTCAGCTGCTTCATCAATGACCTTCCCTCCGTCATAAGATCAAAGGGAATGTTTGCTGATGACTGCACAATGTTCTACTCCATTCGCAACTCCTCAGATACTGAAGCAGTTTATGTCCAAATGCAGCAATACCTGGACAATATCCAGGCTTGTGCTGACATGTGGCAACAAAAGAGGATTGAACCATCATCTATTGACATTCACTGGCATTACCATTGCTCAATCCCCACTATCAACATCCTGGGGGTTACCATTGACCAGAAACTGAACTTGACTAGCCATATAAATACTGTGGTTACCAGAGCAGGGAAAAGGCTACGTATTCTGCAGTGAATAACCTACTACCGCCCCCCGCACCCTCCACCACCCCCCCAAAGCTGTCCACTATCTACAAGGCAAAAGCTGGAGTGTAATAGAAGACTCTCCACTGGATGTGCAGCTCCAACAACACTCAAGAAGCTCAGCACCATCCAGAACAAAGCAGTCCGCATGATTGCTACCCCTTCCACAAACATTCAATCTCTCCACCACCGACAAACAGTGGCAGCCGTGTGTATCATCTACAAGATGCACTGCAGGAACTCACCAAGGCTCCTTAGGCAGCACCTTCCAAACTATCATCTAGAAGGACAACAGCAGCAGATGCCTGGGAACACTACCGCCTGAAGGTTCCTCTCCAAGTCACTCATCATCCTGACTTGGAAATATATCACCGTTCCTTCACTGTTGCTCGGTCAAATTCCTGGAACTCCCTCCCTAACAGCACTATGGGTGTATCTGCACCTCAGCGAATGCAGCGGTTCAAGACAGCTCACCACCACCTTCTAAAGGGCAACTAGGGATGGGCAATAGTTCGCTCTAGATAGCAACACCCACACCCTGTAATTGAATTTGAAAAAGCCATCTGGGATAAAGCAGCACACTTGAGTCACAGTGTGTACTGTGTAATGTATACAAGAGGTACTGCAAGAACTAACCAAGGCTCCTTAGATAGCACCTTTCAAACCCACGACAGCACCTCAGGGACTGCAGTGGTTCAAGAAGGAACGTCATCACCACTTTCTCAGTTCGGGATGGACAACAAATGCTGGCCGAGCCAGTGACACCCACATCCCATAAAATTAATTAAAAACCGTCAGGTACAACATGCAATTAGAAAAGCAAATACACTGTAACACTAGAACTCAAATATCCAGAAATACAAGTTGTTCTGAATTTTTTCCACATGTTCCACAACTCTCAGATTCACCACTTGTGCAGCTGCAATGGCCAAAGAACAAAGGGCGGACTGTAAGCCCAATGCGCTCTTTTAAGCTTTGAAAATACTTCTAGCTGTGAGTGCCAAGTGAGCCTAGAAAGTTTAGCTCCCCCAACACCGAGGAAAGGGATCATTACTGAATCTCCTTTTCCAGTTAGTTCATTGTCCATCACCATTTATGACTGAATGTGGCTGGATGACAGAGCTTCTGAGGACTCATGGATGCTGATGTTGTAGTCTGGGATGTTGGCTAAAAGTCGCCAGGCTGTGGGACAGCTCTCCTAACTTTGGCACATTGATAAGGGCTTGGCAGTGTCAACTCAGCCTTTAGAGTGACCAATGCCTCGTGTAATGCTGGGTGGTCTCCTTTTATTATCATCTTTTTTGATAGATCTGAGTGGCTTGTCTAGGCCATTTCAGAGGGCAGTTCAAGAGTCAAACCACATTTCTGAGAGTCTCCTGTAGGCCACACTGGGCAAATTTCCTTCTCTAAAGGATGAGATGCATTTTCACAGCAATCCAGTAGTGTTATGGTTAGCCTTACTGAGCTCAGCTTTTCATTCTAGATTTACTCAATTAATTCAATTTCAAATGCACCAGCTGGCATGTTGGGACCTGAGCCAGTCCAGGATTATGTGTATTTTTCCCCTTTATTCTTTCATGGAATGTGGCTGTACTGGCAAGAGGACCTAATTACCCATTAACTAAATGTTTTTTTAAAGCCTATTTCAGAGGGCAGTTAAGAGTGAACCACATTGCTGTGGCTCTGGAATCACATGTAGGCCAGACCGGGTAAGGACGGCAGATTTCCTTCCCTAAAGGACATTAGTGAACCAGATGGGTTTTTCCAACAATCGATAATAGTTTCATGGTCACCATTACTGAGACTAGCTTTCAATTCCAGATTTATGAGTGGGGTTGAAATTCCACCAGCTGCACCAGCGATCCAAGCTGTTAGTCCAAAATAACAATATAATCCATGTTTATATTTGTTGTAGGATAAACCCAGCGAATGTGGGCTGCAGCAGGAGAGGAATGAATTGAAAGGGTTAAACAGACAGCCTGACTATAATATTCACTCTCACTGTGGGCAGACAAGACAAATGACCATATCCCAGACAGCACTAACACAGTCACACCCGAGGTGAGATCTCTCCAAGATTACAGCAACAATAAGCGAATCAATGTCTTATCAAGGCTCCACAATGTCTAGAGGAGCCATTGTGCCTCTGGAAAACTAATCAGGTATCAGGGAGTTGGGACAATTAACACACCATCAAAATCAGTTTGATAAACACAATGCTTTGATATTGTAAACAGGTAGACAGGATATGGTAAGGAGTCTAACAACACAAGGTTAAAGTCCAACAGGTTTATTTGGTAGCAAATGCCACTAGCTTTCGGAGCGCTGCTCCTTCATCAGGTGAGTGGGAGATCTGCTCATAAACAGCAAACAGGGCATATAAAGACACAAACTCAATTTACAGAATAATGAATAATGATTGGAATGAGAGTCTTTACAGCTAATCAAGTCTTAAAGGTACAGACAATGTGAGTGGAGAGAGCATTAGCACAGGGTAAAGAGATGTGTATTGTCTCCAGACAGGACAGCCAGTGAGACTTTGCACGTCCAGGCAAGTTGTGGGAGCTACAGATAGTGTGACATGAACCCAAGATCCCGGTTGAGGCCGTCCTCATGTGTGTGGAACCTGGCTATCAGTTTCTGCTCAGCGACTCTGCGCTGGCGTGTGTTGTAAAGGCCGCCTTGGAGAACGCTTACCCGAATATCAGAGGCCGAATGCCCGTGACCGAATCAGACAGGATATGTCCAGAAATTATTAAAGTAGACAGGACAATGGATCCATGTAATGTGATCAAAAACAGAACTGTAACCAATTCAAAGTAACAATCTGATGACTTAATCGAAATGTAGCACTTTGTAATTCGAAAAAGTAAGAAGATGTAGGAACCGATGATTAGCAGAGTAGCTCGGAAACAAGCTGGAATTACAGCTCCGAGGACTGCTCTCCCTCATGCATGTTGAATAAAGCCGAGTCTCTGAAGACTCAGTTCTTTCATTCCCTCCTACTATATTGGTTCCAATCACCTACCCACCACTATGAAACTGGAAAAGTGAAGAATGAAAACAGGGGAACAGTTTTGACCCCATTTTTAGGAAACAATGCTTTGGTGTATGACTTGACTTCACCTTTGAGTTGATGACCAGACTTCACAGGAACAAGATTTAATTTTATCAGTGTCCTTTTTGCTTCTAAGGCAAATATGAAATGTAACATGGACGTGTGCTGTAGTGCACAGAATAGTCTGTACAGCAGGGTTAAAGATGTACCACCAGCACTTACAAAATACATTTCAATCACTCAACCTTCTTTTCCTGATATAAGCTGAGACCAGAGTCACGGGTAGTTCAGCAAAGGAAGAGATCAGATGTGTGGACATACAATCCAGAATATTTGAGTTACGATCAAGAACAAACAAGCTCTTATATTCCTGCATAAAAGCTCTTAATTGTGCTTATACCACTGGCCCAAAAATCCACAGGTCTGTATTAATCATTCAGGGCAACAAGTTACAATACAAAACAATTCTAATGACTAATTGGAATACAAAGCTTGGATACTAATGGTGAACGTCACGTTGTAAAAGCTGATCTGTTTCACAAATGTCCTTTAAGGAAGGAATCCTGCTCTTTGGTAACCAATTTAATCTACACGCAACTGATAGCATCTGCTCCATAACACCATAGTCTATTTCTCACTCAGTATCTGCTCCATAACACCATGGTCTATTTCCCAACCAGTATCTGCTCCATAAAACCATGGTCTATTTCTCACTCAGTATCTGCTCCGTGACACCATGATCTATTTCTCACTCAGTATCTGCTCCATAACACCATGGTCTATTTCTCACTCAGTATCTGCTCCATAACACCATGGTCTATTTCTCACTCAGTATCTGCTCCATAACACCATGGTCGATTTCTCATTCAGTATCTGTTCCGTGACACCATGGTCTATTTCTCACTCAGTATCTGCTCCATAACACCATGGTCTATTTCTCATTCAGTATCTGTTCCGTGACACCATGGTCTATTTCTCACTCAGTATTTGCTCCATAACACCATGGTCTATTTCTCACACAGTATCTGCTCCAATAACACCATGGTCTATTTCTCACTCAGTATCAGCTCCATATCACCATGGTCTATTTCACAATCAGTATCTGCTCCATAACACCATGGTCTATTTCCCAATCAGTTTCTGCTCCATTGCACCATGGTCTATTTCTCACTCAGTATCTGCTCCGTGACACCATGATCTATTTCCCAACCAGTATCTGCTCCATAACACCATGGTTAATTTCTCACTCAGCATCTGCTCCTTAACACCATGGTCTATTTCTCACTCAGTATCTGCTCCGTGACACCATGGTCAATTTCCCAAACAGTATCTGTTCCATAACACCATGGTCTATTTCTCACTCAGTATCTACTCCGTGACACCATGGTCTATTTCTCACTCAGTATCTGCTCCATAACATCATGGTTTATTTCTCACTCAGCATCTGCTCCTTAACACCATGGTCGATTTCCCAATCAGTTTCTGCTCCATAACACCATGGTCTATTTCTCACTCAGTATCTACTCCGTGACATCATGGTCTATTTCTCACTCCATTTCTGCTCCATAACACCATGGTCTATTTCTCACTCAGTATCTGCTCCATAACACCATGGTCGATTTCCCAATCAGTTTCTGCTCCATAACACCATGGTCTATTTCTCACTCAGTATCTACTCCGTGACATCATGGTCTATTTCTCACTCCATTTCTGCTCCATAAACCATGGTCTATTTCTCACTCAGTATCTGTTCCATGGCACCATGGTCTATTTCTCACTCAGTATCTGGTCCATAACACCATGGTCTATTTCTCACTCAGGATCTGCTCCATAACACCATGGTCTATTTCTCACTCAGTATCTGCTCCATAACACCATGGTCTATTTCTCATTCAGTATTTGTTCCGTGACACCATGATCTATTTCTCACTCAGTATCTGCTCCATAACACCATGGTCTATTTCTCACTCAGTATCTGCTCCATAACACCATGGTCAATTTCTCACTCAGTATCTGCTCTATAACACCATGGTCTATTTCCCAATCAGTATCTGCTCCATAACACCATGGTCTATTTCCCAATAGGTTTCTGCTCCATTGCACCATGGTCTATTTCTCACTCAGCATCAGCTCCATAACACCACGGTCTATTTCTCACTCAGTATCTGCTCCATAACACCATGGTCTATTTCTCACTCAGTATCTGTTCCGTGACACCATGGTCTATTTCTCACTCAGTATCAGCTCCATAACACCATGGTCTATTTCTCACTCAGTATCTGCTCCATAACACCATGGTCTATTTCTCACTCAGTATCTGCTCCATAACATCATGGTCTATTTCCGAATCAGCTTCTGCTCCAGTGCACCATGGTCTATTTCTCACTCAGTATCTGCGCCATAACACCATGGTCTATTTCTCACTCAGTATCTTTCTATAACACCATGTTCTATTTCTCACTCAGTATCTGCGCCATAACACCATGGTCTATTGCTCACTCAGTATCTGCTCCATAACACCATGGTCTATTTCTCACTCAGTATCTGTTCCGTGACACCATGGTCTATTTCTCACTCAGGATGTGCTCCATAACACCATGGTCTATTTCTCACTCAGTATCTGCTCCATAACACCATGGTCTATTTCTCACTCAGTATCTGCGCCATAACACCATGGTCTATTTCTCACTCAGTATCTGCTCCATAACACCACGGTCTATTTCTCATTCAGTATCTGTTCCGTGACACCATGGTCTATCTCTTACTCAGTATCCGCTCCATAACACCATGGTCTATTTCTCACTCAGTATCTGCTCCATAACACCATGGTGTATTTCCCAATCAGTTTCTGCTCCATTGCACCATGGTCTATTTCTCACTCAGTATCTGCTCCATAACACCATGGACTATTTCCAAATCAGAATCTGCTCCATAACACCATATTCTATTTCCCAATAAGTTTCTGCTCCGTGACACCATGGTCGGTTTCTCACTCAGTATCTGCTCCATAACACCATGGTCTATTTCCCAATCAGTTTCTGCTCCATTGTACCATGGTCTATTTCCCAATCAGTTTCTGCTCCATTGTACCATGGTCTATTTCTCACTCAGTATCTGCTCCATAACATCATGGTCTATTTCTCACTCAGTATCTGCTCCATAACACCATGGTCTATTTCTCACTCAGTATCTGCTCCATAACACCATGGTCTATTTCTCACTCAGTATCTGCTCCATAACACCATGGTCTATTTCCGAATCAGCTTCTGCTCCAGTGCACCATGGTCTATTTCTCACTCAGTATCTGCGCCATAACACCATGGTCAATTTCTCACTCAGTATCTGCTCCATAACACCATGGTCAATTTCTCACTCAGTATCTGCTCTATTACACCATGGTCTATTTCCCAATCAGTATCTGCTCCATAACACCATGGTCTATTTCCCAATCAGTATCTGCTCCATAACACCCTGGTCTATTTCCCAATCAGTTTCTGCTCCATTGTACCATGGTCTATTTCCCAATCAGTTTCTGCTCCATTGTACCATGGTCTATTTCT
The DNA here is from genome assembly GCF_964213995.1 of Mustelus asterias. Lineage (NCBI taxonomy): Eukaryota > Metazoa > Chordata > Chondrichthyes > Carcharhiniformes > Triakidae > Mustelus > Mustelus asterias. The sequence continues at coordinate 10,071,809 of NC_135805.1, forward strand.
CACTCAGTATCTGCTCCATTGCACCACGGTCTATTTCTCACTCAGTATCTGCTCCATAACACCATGGTCTATTTCCCAATCAGTATCTGCTCCATAACACCATGGTCTATTTCCCAATAGGTTTCTGCTCCATTGCACCATGGTCTATTTCTCACTCAGCATCTGCTCCATAACACCAGGGTCTATTTCTCACTCAGTATCTGCTCCATAAAAGCATGGTCTATTTCCCAATCAGTTTCGGCTCCATAACACCATGGTCTATTTCCCAATCAGTTTCTGCTCCATTGTACCATGGTCTATTTCCCAATCAGTTTCTGCTCCATTGTACCATGGTCAATTTCTCACTCAGTATCTGCTCCGTGACACCATGGTCTATTTCTCACTCAGTATCTGCTCGATAACACCATGGTCCATTTCGCACTCAGTATCTGCTCCATAACACCATGGTCTATTTCTCACTAAGTATCTGTTCCGTGACACCATGGTCTATTTCTCACTCAGTATCAGCTCCATCACACCATGGTCTATTTCTCACTCAGTATCTGCTCCATAACACCATGGTCTATTTCCCAATCAGTATCTGCTCCATAACACCATGGTCTATTTCTCACTCAGTATCTGCTCCATAACACCATGGTCGATTTCTCACTCAGTATCTGCGCCATAACACCATGGTCTATTTCTCACTCAGTATCTGCTCCATAACACCATGGTCTATTTCTCATTCAGTATCTGTTCCGTGACACCATGGTCTATTTCTCACTCAGTATCTGCTCCATAACACCATGGTCTATTTCTCACTCAGTATCTGCTCCATAACACCATGGTCTATTTCTCACTCAGTATCTGCTCCATAACACCATGGTCTATATCTCACTCAATATCTGCTCCATTACACCATGGTCTATTTCTCACTCAGTATCAGCTCCATAACACCATGGTCTATTTCTCACTCAGTATCTGCTCCATAACACCATAGTCTATTTCTAATACAGTATCTGTTCCGTGACACCATGGTCTATTTCTCACTCAGTATCTTTCCATAACACCATGGCCTATTTTTCACTCAGTATCTGGTCCATAACACCATGGTCTATTTCTCACTCAGTATCTGCTCCATAACACCATGGTCTGTTTCTCATTCAGTATTTGTTCCGTGACACCATGATCTATTTCTCACTCAGTATCTGCTCCATAACACCATGGTCTATATCTCACTCAATATCTGCTCCATAACACCATGGTCTATTTCTCACTCAGTATCAGCTCCATAACACCATGGTCTATTTCTCACTCAGTATCTGCTCCATAACACCATGGTCTATTTCTCACTCAGTATTCTGCTCCATAACACCATGGTCTATTTCTCATTCAGTATCTGTTCCGTGACACCATGGTCTATTTCTCACTCAGTAGCTGCTCCATAACACCATGGTCTATTTCTCACTCAATATCTGCTCCATAACACCATGGTCTATTTCCCAATCAATTTCAGCTCCATTGCACCAAGGTCTATTTCTCACTCAGTATCTGCTCCATAACACCATGGTCTATTTCTCACTCAGTATCTGCTCCGTGACACCATGGTCTTTTTCTCACTCAGTATCTGCTCCATAACACCATGGTCGATTTCTCACTAAGTATCTGCTCCATAACACCATGGTCGATTTCTCACTCAGTATCTGCTCCATAACACCATGATCTATTTCCCAATCAGTTTCTGCTCCATAACACCATGGTCTATTTCCCAATCAGTTTCTGCTCCATTGTACCATGGTCTATTTCTCACTCAGTATCTGCTCCATAGCACCATGGTCTATTTCTCACTCAGTATCTGCTCCATAACACCATGGTCTATTTCTCACTCAGCATCTGCTCCATAACACCATGGTCTATTTCCCAATCAAGTTCTGCTCCATTGCACCATGGTCTATTTCTCACTCAGTATCTGCGCCATAACACTATGGTCTATTTCTCACTCAGTATCTGCTCCATAACACCATGGTGTATTTCCCAATCAGTTTCTGCTCCATTGCACCATGGTCTATTTCCCAATCAGTATCTGCTCCATAACACCATGGTCTATTTCTCACTCAGTATCTGTTCCGTGACACCATGGTCTATTTCTCACTAAGGACCTGCACCATAACACCATGGTCTATTTCTCACTCAGTATCTGCTCCATAACATCATGGTCTATTTCTCACTCAGTATCTGCTCCATAACACCATGGTCTATTTCCCAATCAGTTTCTGTTCCATTGCACCATGGTCTATTTCTCACTCAGTATCTGCGCCATAACACCATGGTCTATTTCTCACTCAGTATCTGCTCCATAACACCATGGTCTATTTCTCACTCAGTGTCTGTTCCGTGATACCATGGTCTATTTCTCACTCAGGATCTGCTCCATAACACCATGGTCCATTTCTCACTCAGTATCTGCTCCATAACACCATGGTCTATTTCTCACTCAATATCTGCTCCATAACACCATGGTCTATTTCTCACTCAGTATCTGCTCCATAACACCATGGTCTATTTCTCACTCAGTATCTGCTCCATAACACCATGGTCTATTTCTCACTCAGTATCTGCTCCATAACACCATGTTCTATTTCTCACTCAGTATTGTGCTCCATAACACCATGGTTTATTTCTCACTCAGTATCTGCTCCATAACACCATGGTCAATTTCTCACTCAGTATCTGCTCCATAACACCATGGTCTATTTCTCACTCAGTATCTGCTCCATAACACCATGGTGTATTTCCCAATCAGTTTCTGCTCCATTGCACCACGGTCTATTTCTCACTCAGTATCTGCTCCATAACACCATGGTCTATTTCCCAATAAGTTTCTGCTCCATTGCACCATGGTCTATTTCTCACTCAGTATCTGCTCCATAACACTATGGTCTATTTCTCACTAAGTATCTGCTCCGTGACACCATGGTCTATTTCTCACTCAGTATCTGCTCCATAACACCATGGTCTATTTCTCACTCAGTATCTGCTCCATAACACCATGGTCTATTTCTCACTCAGTATCTGCTCCATAACACCATGGTCGATTTCTCACTCAGTATCTGCTCCATAACACCATGGTCTATTTCCCAATCAGTTTCTGCTCCATAACACCATGGTCTATTTCCCAATCAGTATTTGCCCCATAACACCATGGTCTATTTCCCAATAAGTTTCTGCTCCATTGCACCATGGTCTATTTCTCACCTAGTATCTGCTCCATAACACTATGGTCTATTTCTCACTAAGTATCTGCTCCGTGACACCATGGTCGATTTCTCACTCAGTATCTCCTCCATAACACCGTCGTCTATTTCCCAATCAGTTTCTGCTCCATAACACCATGGTCTATTTCCCAATCAGTTTCTGCTCCATTGTACCATGGTCTATTTCTCACTCAGTATCTGCTCCATAGCACCATGGTCTATTTCTCACACAGTATCTGCTCCATAACACCATGGTCTATTTCTCACTCAGTATCTGCTCCATAACACCATGGTCTATTTCTCACTCAGTATCTGCTCCATAACACCATGGTCTATTTCCCAATCAGTTTCTGCTCCATTGCACCATGGTCTATTTCTCACTCAGTATCTGCTCCATAACACCATGGTCTATTTCCCAATCAGTTTCTGCTCCATAACACCATGGTCTATTTCTCACTCAGTATCTGCTCCATAACACCATGGTCTATTTCCCAGTTTCTGCTCCATTGCAGCATGGTCTATTTCTCACTCAGTATCTGCTCCATAACACCATGGTCTATTTCCCAATCAGTATCTGCTCCATAACACCATGGTCTATTTCTCACTCAGTATCTGCGCCATAACACCATGGTCTATTTCTCACTCAGTATCTGCTCCATAACACCATGGTCTATTTCTCACTCAGTGTCTGTTCCGTGATACCATGCTCTATTTCTCACTCAGGATCTGCTCCATAACACCATGGTCCATTTCTCACTCAGTATCTGCTCCATAACACCATGGTCTATTTCTCACTCAGTATCTGCTCCATAACACCATGGTCTATTTCTCACTCAGTATCTGCTCCATAACACCATGGTCTATTTCTCACTCAGTATCTGCTCCATAACACCATGTTCTATTTCTCACTCAGTATTGTGCTCCATAACACCATGGTTTATTTCTCACTCAGTATCTGCTCCATAACACCATGGTCAATTTCTCACTCAGTATCTGCTCCATAACACCATGGTCTATTTCTCACTCAGTATCTGCTCCATAACACCATGGTGTATTTCCCAATCAGTTTCTGCTCCATTGCACCACGGTCTATTTCTCACTCAGTATCTGCTCCATAACACCATGGTCTATTTCCCAATAAGTTTCTGCTCCGTGACACCATGGTCTATTTCTCACTCAGTATCTGCTCCATAACACCATGGTCTATTTCTCACTCAGTATCTGCTCCATAACACCATGGTCTATTTCTCACTCAGTATCTGCTCCATAACACCATGGTCGATTTCTCACTCAGTATCTGCTCCATAACACCATGGTCTATTTCCCAATCAGTTTCTGCTCCATAACACCATGGTCTATTTCCCAATCAGTATTTGCCCCATAACACCATGGTCTATTTCCCAATAAGTTTCTGCTCCATTGCACCATGGTCTATTTCTCACTCAGTATCTGCTCCATAACACTATGGTCTATTTCTCACTAAGTATCTGCTCCGTGACACCATGGTCGATTTCTCACTCAGTATCTCCTCCATAACACCGTCGTCTATTTCCCAATCAGTTTCTGCTCCATAACACCATGGTCTATTTCTCACTCAGTATTGTGCTCCATAACACCATGGTCTATTTCGCATTCAGTATCAGTTCCGTGACACCATGGTCTATTTCTCACTCAGTATCTGCTCCATAACACCATGGTCGATTTCTCACTCAGTATCTGCGCCATAACACCATTGTGTATTTCCCAATCAGTTTCTGCTCCATTGCACCATGGTCTATTTCTCACTCAGTATCTGCTCCATAACACCATGGACTATTTCCCAATCAGTATCTGCTCCATAACACCATGGTCTATTTCCCAATAAGTTTCTGCTCCATTGCACCATGGTCTATTTCTCACTCAGTATCTGCTCCATAACACTATGGTCTATTTCTTACTAAGTATCTGCTCCGTGACACCATTGTCTATTTCTCACTCCGTATCTGCTCCATAACACCATGGTCTATATCTCACTCAGTATCTGCTCCATAACACCATGGTCTATTTCTCACTCAGTATCTGCTCCATAACACCATGGTCGATTTCTCACTCAGTATCTGCTCCATAACACCATGGTCTATTTCCCAATCAGTTTCTGCTCCATTGCACCATGGTCTATTTCTCACTCAGTATCTGCTCCATAACACCATAGACTATTTCCCAATCAGTATCCGCTCCATAACACCATGGTCTATTTCCCAATAAGTTTCTGCTCCATTGCACCATGGTCTATTTCCCAATCAGTATCTGCGCCATAACACCATGGTCTATTTCTCACTCAGTATCTGCTCCATAACACCATAGTCTATTTCTCATTCAGTATCTGTTCCGTGACACCATGGTCTATTTCTCACTCAGTATCTTTCCATAACACCATGGTCTATTTCTCACTCAGTATCTGCTCCATAACACCATGGTCTATTTCTCACTCAGTACCTGCTGCATAACACCATGGTCTATTTCCCAATCAGTTTCTGCTCCATTGCACCATGGTCTATTTCTCACTCAGTATCTGCGCCATAACACCATGGTCTATTGCTCACTCAGTATCTGCTCCATAACACCATGGTCTATTTCTCACTCAGTATCTGTTCCGTGACACCATGGTCTATTTCTCACTCAGGATGTGCTCCATAACACCATGGTCTATTTCTCACTCAGTAACTGCTCCATAACACCATGGTCTATTTCTCACTCAGTACCTGCGCCATAACACTATGGTCTATTTCTCACTCAGTATCTGCTCCATAACACCACGGTCTAGTTCTCATTCAGTATCTGTTCCGTGACACCATGCTCTACCTCTTACTCAGTATCCGCTCCATAACACCATGGTCTATTTCTCACTCAGTATCTGCTCCATAACACCATGGTGTATTTCCCAATCAGTTTCTGCTCCATTGCACCATGGTCTATTTCTCACTCAGTATCTGCTCCATAACACCATGGACTATTTCCAAATCAGAATCTGCTCCATAACACCATGGTCTATTTCCCAATAGGTTTCTGATCCGTGACACCATGGTCGATTTCTCACTCAGTATCTGCTCCATAACACCATGGTCTATTTCCAAATCAGTTTCTGCTCCATTGTACCATGGTCTATTTCCCAATCAGTTTCTGCTCCATTGTACCATGGTCTATTTCTCACTCAGTATCTGCTCCATAACACCATGGTCTATTTCTCACTCAGTATCTGCCCCATAACACCATGGTCTATTTCTCACTCAGTATCTGCTCCATAACACCATGGTCTATTTCCGAATCAGCTTCTGCTCCAGTGCACCATGGTCTATTTCTCACTCAGTATCTGCGCCATAACACCATGGTCTATTTCTCACTCAGTATCTTTCTATAACACCATGTTCTATTTCTCACTCAGTATCTGCGCCATAACACCATGGTCTATTGCTCACTCAGTATCTGCTCCATAACACCATGGTCTATTTCTCACTCAGTATCTGTTCCGTGACACCATGGTCTATTTCTCACTCAGGATGTGCTCCATAACACCATGGTCTATTTCTCACTCAGTATCTGCTCCATAACACCATGGTCTATTTCTCACTCAGTATCTGCGCCATAACACCATGGTCTATTTCTCACTCAGTATCTGCTCCATAACACCACGGTCTATTTCTCATTCAGTATCTGTTCCGTGACACCATGGTCTATTTCTTACTCAGTATCCGCTCCATAACACCATGGTCTATTTCTCACTCAGTATCTGCTCCATAACACCATGCTGTATTTCCCAATCAGTTTCTGCTCCATTGCACCATGGTCTATTTCTCACTCAGTATCTGCTCCATAACACCATGGACTATTTCCAAATCAGAATCTGCTCCATAACACCATATTCTATTTCCCAATAAGTTTCTGCTCCGTGACACCATGGTCGATTTCTCACTCAGTATCTGCTCCATAACACCATGGTCTATTTCCCAATCAGTTTCTGCTCCATTGTACCATGGTCTATTTCCCAATCAGTTTCTGCTCCATTGTACCATGGTCTATTTCTCACTCAGGATCTGCTCCATAACACCATGGTCTATTTCTCACACAGTATCTGCTCCATAACACCATGGTCTATTTCTCACTCAGTATCTGCTCCATAACACCATGGTCTATTTCTCACTCAGTATCTGCTCCATAACACCATGGTCTATTTCCGAATCAGCTTCTGCTCCAGTGCACCATGGTCTATTTCTCACTCAGTATCTGCGCCATAACACCATGGTCAATTTCTCACTCAGTATCTGCTCCATAACACCATGGTCAATTTCTCACTCAGTATCTGCTCTATTACACCATGGTCTATTTCCCAATCAGTATCTGCTCCATAACACCATGGTCTATTTCCCAATCAGTATCTGCTCCATAACACCCTGGTCTATTTCCCAATCAGTTTCTGCTCCATTGTACCATGGTCTATTTCCCAATCAGTTTCTGCTCCATTGTGCCATGGTCTATTTCTCACTCAGTATCTGCTCCATTGCACCACGGTCTATTTCTCACTCAGTATCTGCTCCATAACACCATGGTCTATTTCCCAATCAGTATCTGCTCCATAACACCATGGTCTATTTCCCAATAGGTTTCTGCTCCATTGCACCATGGTCTATTTCTCACTCAGCATCTGCTCCATAACACCATGGTCTATTTCTCACTCAGTATCTGCTCCATAAAAGCATGGTCTATTTCCCAATCAGTTTCGGCTCCATAACACCATGGTCTATTTCCCAATCAGTTTCTGCTCCATTGTACCATGGTCTATTTCCCAATCAGTTTCTGCTCCATTGTACCATGGTCAATTTCTCACTCAGTATCTGCTCCGTGACACCATGGTCTATTTCTCACTCAGTATCTGCTCGATAACACCATGGTCTATTTCGCACTCAGTATCTGCTCCATAACACCATGGTCTATTTCTCACTAAGTATCTGTTCCGTGACACCATGGTCTATTTCTCACTCAGTATCAGCTCCATAAAACCATGGTCTATTTCTCACTCAGTATCTGCTCCATAACACCATGGTCTATTTCTCACTCAGTATCTGCTCCATAACACCATGGTCTATTTCTCACTAAGGATCTGCACCATAACACCATGGTCTATTTCTCACTCAGTATCTGCTCCATAACATCATGGTCTATTTCTCACTCAGTATCTGCTCCATAACACCATGGTCGATTTCTCACTCAGTATCTGCGCCATAACACCATGGTCTATTTCTCACTCAGTATCTGCTCCATAACACCATGGTCTATTTCTCATTCAGTATCTGTTCCGTGACACCATGGTCTATTTCTCACTCAGTATCTGCTCCATAACACCATGGTCTATTTCTCACTCAGTATCTGCTCCATAACACCATGGTCTATTTCTCACTCAGTATCTGCTCCATAACACCATGGTGTATTTCCCAATCAGTTTCTGCTCCATTGCACCATGGTCTATTTCCCAATCAGTATCTGCTCCATAACACCATGGTCTATTTCCCAATAAGGTTCTGCTCCATTGCACCATGGTCTATTTCTCACTCAGTATCTGCTCCATAACACTATGGTCTATTTCTCACTAAGTATCTGCTCCGTGACACCATGGTCTATTTCTCGCTCAGTATCTGCTCCATAACACCATGGTCTATTTCTCACTCAGTATCTGCTCCATAACACCATGGTCTATTTCTCATTCAGTATTTGTTCCGTGACACCATGATCTATTTCTCACTCAGTATCTGCTCCATAACACCATGGTCTATATCTCACTCAATATCTGCTCCATTACACCATGGTCTATTTCTCACTCAGTATCAGCTCCATAACACCATGGTCTATTTCTCACTCAGTATCTGCTCCATAACACCATAGTCTATTTCTAATTCAGTATCTGTTCCGTGACACCATGGTCTATTTCTCACTCAGTATCTTTCCATAACACCATGGTCTATTTTTCACTCAGTATCTGGTCCATAACACCATGGTCTATTTCTCATTCAGTATCTGTTCCGTGACACCATGGTCTATTTCTCACTCAGTAGCTGCTCCATAACACCATGGTCTATTTCTCACTCAATATCTGCTCCATAACACCATGGTCTATTTCCCAATCAATTTCAGCTCCATTGCACCAAGGTCTATTTCTCACTCAGTATCTGCTCCATAACACCATGGTCTATTTCTCACTCAGTATCTGCTCCGTGACACCATGGTCTTTTTCTCACTCAGTATCTGCTCCATAACACCATGGTCGATTTCTCACTAAGTATCTGCTCCATAACACCATGGTTGATTTCTCACTCAGTATCTGCTCCATAACACCATGATCTATTTCCCAATCAGTTTCTGCTCCATAACACCATGGTCTATTTCCCAATCAATTTCAGCTCCATTGCACCAAGGTCTATTTCTCACTCAGTATCTGCTCCATAGCACCATGGTCTATTTCTCACTCAGTATCTGCTCCATAACACCATGGTCTATTTCTCACTCAGCATCTGCTCCATAACACCATGGTCTATTTCCCAATCAAGTTCTGCTCCGTTGCACCATGGTCTATTTCTCACTCAGTATCTGCGCCATAACACTATGGTCTATTTCTCACTCAGTATCTGCTCCATAACACCATGGTGTATTTCCCAATCAGTTTCTGCTCCATTGCACCATGGTCTATTTCCCAATCAGTATCTGCTCCATAACACCATGGTCTATTTCTCACCCAGTATCTGTTCCGTGACACCATGGTCTATTTCTCACTAAGGACCTGCACCATAACACCATGGTCTATTTCTCACTCAGTATCTGCTCCATAACATCATGGTCTATTTCTCACTCAGTATCTGCTCCATAACACCATGGTCTATTTCCCAATCAGTTTCTGTTCCATTGCACCATGGTCTATTTCTCACTCAGTATCTGCGCCATAACACCATGGTCTATTTCTCACTCAGTATCTGCTCCATAACACCATGGTCTATTTCTCACTCAGTGTCTGTTCCGTGATACCATGGTCTATTTCTCACTCAGGATCTGCTCCATAACACCATGGTCCATTTCTCACTCAGTATCTGCTCCATAACACCATGGTCTATTTCTCACTCAATATCTGCTCCATAACACCATGGTCTATTTCTCACTCAGTATCTGCTCCATAACACCATGGTCTATTTCTCACTCAGTATCTGCTCCATAACACCATGGTCTATTTCTCACTCAGTATCTGCTCCATAACACCATGTTCTATTTCTCACTCAGTATTGTGCTCCATAACACCATGGTTTATTTCTCACTCAGTATCTGCTCCATAACACCATGGTCAATTTCTCACTCAGTATCTGCTCCATAACACCATGGTCTATTTCTCACTCAGTATCTGCTCCATAACACCATGGTGTATTTCCCAATCAGTTTCTGCTCCATTGCACCACGGTCTATTTCTCACTCAGTATCTGCTCCATAACACCATGGTCTATTTCCCAATAAGTTTCTGCTCCATTGCACCATGGTCTATTTCTCACTCAGTATCTGCTCCATAACACTATGGTCTATTTCTCACTAAGTATCTGCTCCGTGACACCATGGTCTATTTCTCACTCAGTATCTGCTCCATAACACCATGGTCTATTTCTCACTCAGTATCTGCTCCATAACACCATGGTCTATTTCTCACTCAGTATCTGCTCCATAACACCATGGTCGATTTCTCACTCAGTATCTGCTCCATAACACCATGGTCTATTTCCCAATCAGTTTCTGCTCCATAACACCATGGTCTATTTCCCAATCAGTATTTGCCCCATAACACCATGGTCTATTTCCCAATAAGTTTCTGCTCCATTGCACCATGGTCTATTTCTCACCTAGTATCTGCTCCATAACACTATGGTCTATTTCTCACTAAGTATCTGCTCCGTGACACCATGGTCGATTTCTCACTCAGTATCTCCTCCATAACACCGTCGTCTATTTCCCAATCAGTTTCTGCTCCATAACACCATGGTCTATTTCCCAATCAGTTTCTGCTCCATTGTACCATGGTCTATTTCTCACTCAGTATCTGCTCCATAGCACCATGGTCTATTTCTCACACAGTATCTGCTCCATAACACCATGGTCTATTTCTCACTCAGTATCTGCTCCATAACACCATGGTCTATTTCTCACTCAGTATCTGCTCCATAACACCATGGTCTATTTCCCAATCAGTTTCTGCTCCATTGCACCATGGTCTATTTCTCACTCAGTATCTGCTCCATAACACCATGGTCTATTTCCCAATCAGTTTCTGCTCCATAACACCATGGTCTATTTCTCACTCAGTATCTGCTCCATAACACCATGGTCTATTTCCCAGTTTCTGCTCCATTGCAGCATGGTCTATTTCTCACTCAGTATCTGCTCCATAACACCATGGTCTATTTCCCAATCAGTATCTGCTCCATAACACCATGGTCTATTTCTCACTCAGTATCTGCGCCATAACACCATGGTCTATTTCTCACTCAGTATCTGCTCCATAACACCATGGTCTATTTCTCACTCAGTGTCTGTTCCGTGATACCATGCTCTATTTCTCACTCAGGATCTGCTCCATAACACCATGGTCCATTTCTCACTCAGTATCTGCTCCATAACACCATGGTCTATTTCTCACTCAGTATCTGCTCCATAACACCATGGTCTATTTCTCACTCAGTATCTGCTCCATAACACCATGGTCTATTTCTCACTCAGTATCTGCTCCATAACACCATGTTCTATTTCTCACTCAGTATTGTGCTCCATAACACCATGGTTTATTTCTCACTCAGTATCTGCTCCATAACACCATGGTCAATTTCTCACTCAGTATCTGCTCCATAACACCATGGTCTATTTCTCACTCAGTATCTGCTCCATAACACCATGGTGTATTTCCCAATCAGTTTCTGCTCCATTGCACCACGGTCTATTTCTCACTCAGTATCTGCTCCATAACACCATGGTCTATTTCCCAATAAGTTTCTGCTCCGTGACACCATGGTCTATTTCTCACTCAGTATCTGCTCCATAACACCATGGTCTATTTCTCACTCAGTATCTGCTCCATAACACCATGGTCTATTTCTCACTCAGTATCTGCTCCATAACACCATGGTCGATTTCTCACTCAGTATCTGCTCCATAACACCATGGTCTATTTCCCAATCAGTTTCTGCTCCATAACACCATGGTCTATTTCCCAATCAGTATTTGCCCCATAACACCATGGTCTATTTCCCAATAAGTTTCTGCTCCATTGCACCATGGTCTATTTCTCACTCAGTATCTGCTCCATAACACTATGGTCTATTTCTCACTAAGTATCTGCTCCGTGACACCATGGTCGATTTCTCACTCAGTATCTCCTCCATAACACCGTCGTCTATTTCCCAATCAGTTTCTGCTCCATAACACCATGGTCTATTTCTCACTCAGTATTGTGCTCCATAACACCATGGTCTATTTCGCATTCAGTATCAGTTCCGTGACACCATGGTCTATTTCTCACTCAGTATCTGCTCCATAACACCATGGTCGATTTCTCACTCAGTATCTGCGCCATAACACCATTGTGTATTTCCCAATCAGTTTCTGCTCCATTGCACCATGGTCTATTTCTCACTCAGTATCTGCTCCATAACACCATGGACTATTTCCCAATCAGTATCTGCTCCATAACACCATGGTCTATTTCCCAATAAGTTTCTGCTCCATTGCACCATGGTCTATTTCTCACTCAGTATCTGCTCCATAACACTATGGTCTATTTCTTACTAAGTATCTGCTCCGTGACACCATTGTCTATTTCTCACTCCGTATCTGCTCCATAACACCATGGTCTATATCTCACTCAGTATCTGCTCCATAACACCATGGTCTATTTCTCACTCAGTATCTGCTCCATAACACCATGGTCGATTTCTCACTCAGTATCTGCTCCATAACACCATGGTCTATTTCCCAATCAGTTTCTGCTCCATTGCACCATGGTCTATTTCTCACTCAGTATCTGCTCCATAACACCATAGACTATTTCCCAATCAGTATCTGCTCCATAACACCATGGTCTATTTCCCAATAAGTTTCTGCTCCATTGCACCATGGTCTATTTCCCAATCAGTATCTGCGCCATAACACCATGGTCTATTTCTCACTCAGTATCTGCTCCATAACACCATAGTCTATTTCTCATTCAGTATCTGTTCCGTGACACCATGGTCTATTTCTCACTCAGTATCTTTCCATAACACCATGGTCTATTTCTCACTCAGTATCTGCTCCATAACACCATGGTCTATTTCTCACTCAGTACCTGCTGCATAACACCATGGTCTATTTCCCAATCAGTTTCTGCTCCATTGCACCATGGTCTATTTCTCACTCAGTATCTGCTCCATAACACTATGGTCTATTTCTTACTAAGTATCTGCTCCGTGACACCATTGTCTATTTCTCACTCCGTATCTGCTCCATAACACCATGGTCTATATCTCACTCAGTATCTGCTCCATAACACCATGGTCTATTTCTCACTCAGTATCTGCTCCATAACACCATGGTCGATTTCTCACTCAGTATCTGCTCCATAACACCATGGTCTATTTCCCAATCAGTTTCTGCTCCATTGCACCATGGTCTATTTCTCACTCAGTATCTGCTCCATAACACCATAGACTATTTCCCAATCAGTATCTGCTCCATAACACCATGGTCTATTTCCCAATAAGTTTCTGCTCCATTGCACCATGGTCTATTTCCCAATCAGTATCTGCGCCATAACACCATGGTCTATTTCTCACTCAGTATCTGCTCCATAACACCATAGTCTATTTCTCATTCAGTATCTGTTCCGTGACACCATGGTCTATTTCTCACTCAGTATCTTTCCATAACACCATGGTCTATTTCTCACTCAGTATCTGCTCCATAACACCATGGTCTATTTCTCACTCAGTACCTGCTGCATAACACCATGGTCTATTTCCCAATCAGTTTCTGCTCCATTGCACCATGGTCTATTTCTCACTCAGTATCTGCGCCATAACACCATGGTCTATTGCTCACTCAGTATCTGCTCCATAACACCATGGTCTATTTCTCACTCAGTATCTGTTCCGTGACACCATGGTCTATTTCTCACTCAGGATGTGCTCCATAACACCATGGTCTATTTCTCACTCAGTAACTGCTCCATAACACCATGGTCTATTTCTCACTCAGTACCTGCGCCATAACACTATGGTCTATTTCTCACTCAGTATCTGCTCCATAACACCACGGTCTAGTTCTCATTCAGTATCTGTTCCGTGACACCATGCTCTACCTCTTACTCAGTATCCGCTCCATAACACCATGGTCTATTTCTCACTCAGTATCTGCTCCATAACACCATGGTGTATTTCCCAATCAGTTTCTGCTCCATTGCACCATGGTCTATTTCTCACTCAGTATCTGCTCCATAACACCATGGACTATTTCCAAATCAGAATCTGCTCCATAACACCATGGTCTATTTCCCAATAGGTTTCTGATCCGTGACACCATGGTCGATTTCTCACTCAGTATCTGCTCCATAACACCATGGTCTATTTCCAAATCAGTTTCTGCTCCATTGTACCATGGTCTATTTCCCAATCAGTTTCTGCTCCATTGTACCATGGTCTATTTCTCACTCAGTATCTGCTCCATAGCACCATGGTCTATTTCTCACACAGTATCCGCTCCATAACACCATGGTCTATTTCTCACTCAGTATCTGCCCCATAACACCATGGTCTATTTCTCACTCAGTATCTGCTCCATAACACCATGGTCTATTTCCGAATCAGCTTCTGCTCCAGTGCACCATGGTCTATTTCTCACTCAGTATCTGCGCCATAAAACCATGGTCTATTTCTCACTCAGTATCTTTCTATAACACCATGTTCTATTTCTCACTCAGTATCTGCGCCATAACACCATGGTCTATTGCTCACTCAGTATCTGCTCCATAACACCATGGTCTATTTCTCACTCAGTATCTGTTCCGTGACACCATGGTCTATTTCTCACTCAGGATGTGCTCCATAACACCATGGTCTATTTCTCACTCAGTATCTGCTCCATAACACCATGGTCTATTTCTCACTCAGTATCTGCGCCATAACACCATGGTCTATTTCTCACTCAGTATCTGCTCCATAACACCACGGTCTATTTCTCATTCAGTATCTGTTCCGTGACACCATGGTCTATTTCTTACTCAGTATCCGCTCCATAACACCATGGTCTATTTCTCACTCAGTATCTGCTCCATAACACCATGCTGTATTTCCCAATCAGTTTCTGCTCCATTGCACCATGGTCTATTTCTCACTCAGTATCTGCTCCATAACACCATGGACTATTTCCAAATCAGAATCTGCTCCATAACACCATATTCTATTTCCCAATAAGTTTCTGCTCCGTGACACCATGGTCGATTTCTCACTCAGTATCTGCTCCATAACACCATGGTCTATTTCCCAATCAGTTTCTGCTCCATTGTACCATGGTCTATTTCCCAATCAGTTTCTGCTCCATTGTACCATGGTCTATTTCTCACTCAGGATCTGCTCCATAACACCATGGTCTATTTCTCACACAGTATCTGCTCCATAACACCATGGTCTATTTCTCACTCAGTATCTGCTCCATAACACCATGGTCTATTTCTCACTCAGTATCTGCTCCATAACACCATGGTCTATTTCCGAATCAGCTTCTGCTCCAGTGCACCATGGTCTATTTCTCACTCAGTATCTGCGCCATAACACCATGGTCAATTTCTCACTCAGTATCTGCTCCATAACACCATGGTCAATTTCTCACTCAGTATCTGCTCTATTACACCATGGTCTATTTCCCAATCAGTATCTGCTCCATAACACCATGGTCTATTTCCCAATCAGTATCTGCTCCATAACACCCTGGTCTATTTCCCAATCAGTTTCTGCTCCATTGTACCATGGTCTATTTCCCAATCAGTTTCTGCTCCATTGTGCCATGGTCTATTTCTCACTCAGTATCTGCTCCATTGCACCACGGTCTATTTCTCACTCAGTATCTGCTCCATAACACCATGGTCTATTTCCCAATCAGTATCTGCTCCATAACACCATGGTCTATTTCCCAATAGGTTTCTGCTCCATTGCACCATGGTCTATTTCTCACTCAGCATCTGCTCCATAACACCATGGTCTATTTCTCACTCAGTATCTGCTCCATAAAAGCATGGTCTATTTCCCAATCAGTTTCGGCTCCATAACACCATGGTCTATTTCCCAATCAGTTTCTGCTCCATTGTACCATGGTCTATTTCCCAATCAGTTTCTGCTCCATTGTACCATGGTCAATTTCTCACTCAGTATCTGCTCCGTGACACCATGGTCTATTTCTCACTCAGTATCTGCTCGATAACACCATGGTCTATTTCGCACTCAGTATCTGCTCCATAACACCATGGTCTATTTCTCACTAAGTATCTGTTCCGTGACACCATGGTCTATTTCTCACTCAGTATCAGCTCCATAAAACCATGGTCTATTTCTCACTCAGTATCTGCTCCATAACACCATGGTCTATTTCTCACTCAGTATCTGCTCCATAACACCATGGTCTATTTCTCACTAAGGATCTGCACCATAACACCATGGTCTATTTCTCACTCAGTATCTGCTCCATAACATCATGGTCTATTTCTCACTCAGTATCTGCTCCATAACACCATGGTCGATTTCTCACTCAGTATCTGCGCCATAACACCATGGTCTATTTCTCACTCAGTATCTGCTCCATAACACCATGGTCTATTTCTCATTCAGTATCTGTTCCGTGACACCATGGTCTATTTCTCACTCAGTATCTGCTCCATAACACCATGGTCTATTTCTCACTCAGTATCTGCTCCATAACACCATGGTCTATTTCTCACTCAGTATCTGCTCCATAACACCATGGTGTATTTCCCAATCAGTTTCTGCTCCATTGCACCATGGTCTATTTCCCAATCAGTATCTGCTCCATAACACCATGGTCTATTTCCCAATAAGGTTCTGCTCCATTGCACCATGGTCTATTTCTCACTCAGTATCTGCTCCATAACACTATGGTCTATTTCTCACTAAGTATCTGCTCCGTGACACCATGGTCTATTTCTCGCTCAGTATCTGCTCCATAACACCATGGTCTATTTCTCACTCAGTATCTGCTCCATAACACCATGGTCTATTTCTCATTCAGTATTTGTTCCGTGACACCATGATCTATTTCTCACTCAGTATCTGCTCCATAACACCATGGTCTATATCTCACTCAATATCTGCTCCATTACACCATGGTCTATTTCTCACTCAGTATCAGCTCCATAACACCATGGTCTATTTCTCACTCAGTATCTGCTCCATAACACCATAGTCTATTTCTAATTCAGTATCTGTTCCGTGACACCATGGTCTATTTCTCACTCAGTATCTTTCCATAACACCATGGTCTATTTTTCACTCAGTATCTGGTCCATAACACCATGGTCTATTTCTCATTCAGTATCTGTTCCGTGACACCATGGTCTATTTCTCACTCAGTAGCTGCTCCATAACACCATGGTCTATTTCTCACTCAATATCTGCTCCATAACACCATGGTCTATTTCCCAATCAATTTCAGCTCCATTGCACCAAGGTCTATTTCTCACTCAGTATCTGCTCCGTGACACCATGGTCTATTTCTCACTCAGTATCTGCTCCATAACACCATGGTCTATTTCTCACTCAGTATCTGCTCCATAACACCATGGTCGATTTCTCACTCAGTATCTGCTCCATAACACCATGGTCTATTTCCCAATCAGTATTTGCCCCATAACACCATGGTCTATTTCCCAATAAGTTTCTGCTCCATTGCACCATGGTCTATTTCTCACCTAGTATCTGCTCCATAACACTATGGTCTATTTCTCACTAAGTATCTGCTCCGTGACACCATGGTCGATTTCTCACTCGGTATCTCCTCCATAACACCGTCGTCTATTTCCCAATCAGTTTCTGCTCCATAACACCATGGTCTATTTCCCAATCAGTTTCTGCTCCATTGTACCATGGTCTATTTCTCACTCAGTATCTGCTCCATAGCACCATGGTCTATTTCTCACACAGTATCTGCTCCATAACACCATGGTCTATTTCTCACTCAGTATCTGCTCCATAACACCATGGTCTATTTCTCACTCAGTATCTGCTCCATAACACCATGGTCTATTTCCCAATCAGTTTCTGCTCCATTGCACCATGGTCTATTTCTCACTCAGTATCTGCTCCATAACACCATGGTCGATTTCTCACTCAGTATCTGCTCCATAACACCATGATCTATTTCCCAATCAGTTTCTGCTCCATAACACCATGGTCTATTTCCCAATCAATTTCAGCTCCATTGCACCAAGGTCTATTTCTCACTCAGTATCTGCTCCATAGCACCATGGTCTATTTCTCACTCAGTATCTGCTCCATAACACCATGGTCTATTTCTCACTCAGCATCTGCTCCATAACACCATGGTCTATTTCCCAATCAAGTTCTGCTCCGTTGCACCATGGTCTATTTCTCACTCAGTATCTGCGCCATAACACTATGGTCTATTTCTCACTCAGTATCTGCTCCATAACACCATGGTGTATTTCCCAATCAGTTTCTGCTCCATTGCACCATGGTCTATTTCCCAATCAGTATCTGCTCCATAACACCATGGTCTATTTCTCACTCAGTATCTGTTCCGTGACACCATGGTCTATTTCTCACTAAGGACCTGCACCATAACACCATGGTCTATTTCTCACTCAGTATCTGCTCCATAACATCATGGTCTATTTCTCACTCAGTATCTGCTCCATAACACCATGGTCTATTTCCCAATCAGTTTCTGTTCCATTGCACCATGGTCTATTTCTCACTCAGTATCTGCGCCATAACACCATGGTCTATTTCTCACTCAGTATCTGCTCCATAACACCATGGTCTATTTCTCACTCAGTGTCTGTTCCGTGATACCATGGTCTATTTCTCACTCAGGATCTGCTCCATAACACCATGGTCCATTTCTCACTCAGTATCTGCTCCATAACACCATGGTCTATTTCTCACTCAATATCTGCTCCATAACACCATGGTCTATTTCTCACTCAGTATCTGCTCCATAACACCATGGTCTATTTCTCACTCAGTATCTGCTCCATAACACCATGGTCTATTTCTCACTCAGTATCTGCTCCATAACACCATGTTCTATTTCTCACTCAGTATTGTGCTCCATAACACCATGGTTTATTTCTCACTCAGTATCTGCTCCATAACACCATGGTCAATTTCTCACTCAGTATCTGCTCCATAACACCATGGTCTATTTCTCACTCAGTATCTGCTCCATAACACCATGGTGTATTTCCCAATCAGTTTCTGCTCCATTGCACCACGGTCTATTTCTCACTCAGTATCTGCTCCATAACACCATGGTCTATTTCCCAATAAGTTTCTGCTCCATTGCACCATGGTCTATTTCTCACTCAGTATCTGCTCCATAACACTATGGTCTATTTCTCACTAAGTATCTGCTCCGTGACACCATGGTCTATTTCTCACTCAGTATCTGCTCCATAACACCATGGTCTATTTCTCACTCAGTATCTGCTCCATAACACCATGGTCTATTTCTCACTCAGTATCTGCTCCATAACACCATGGTCGATTTCTCACTCAGTATCTGCTCCATAACACCATGGTCTATTTCCCAATCAGTTTCTGCTCCATAACACCATGGTCTATTTCCCAATCAGTATTTGCCCCATAACACCATGGTCTATTTCCCAATAAGTTTCTGCTCCATTGCACCATGGTCTATTTCTCACCTAGTGTCTGCTCCATAACACTATGGTCTATTTCTCACTAAGTATCTGCTCCGTGACACCATGGTCGATTTCTCACTCGGTATCTCCTCCATAACACCGTCGTCTATTTCCCAATCAGTTTCTGCTCCATAACACCATGGTCTATTTCCCAATCAGTTTCTGCTCCATTGTACCATGGTCTATTTCTCACTCAGTATCTGCTCCATAGCACCATGGTCTATTTCTCACACAGTATCTGCTCCATAACACCATGGTCTATTTCTCACTCAGTATCTGCTCCATAACACCATGGTCTATTTCTCACTCAGTATCTGCTCCATAACACCATGGTCTATTTCCCAATCAGTTTCTGCTCCATTGCACCATGGTCTATTTCTCACTCAGTATCTGCTCCATAACACCATGGTCTATTTCCCAATCAGTTTCTGCTCCATAACACCATGGTCTATTTCTCACTCAGTATCTGCTCCATAACACCATGGTCTATTTCCCAGTTTCTGCTCCATTGCAGCATGGTCTATTTCTCACTCAGTATCTGCTCCATAACACCATGGTCTATTTCCCAATCAGTATCTGCTCCATAACACCATGGTCTATTTCTCACTCAGTATCTGCGCCATAACACCATGGTCTATTTCTCACTCAGTATCTGCTCCATAACACCATGGTCTATTTCTCACTCAGTGTCTGTTCCGTGATACCATGCTCTATTTCTCACTCAGGATCTGCTCCATAACACCATGGTCCATTTCTCACTCAGTATCTGCTCCATAACACCATGGTCTATTTCTCACTCAGTATCTGCTCCATAACACCATGGTCTATTTCTCACTCAGTATCTGCTCCATAACACCATGGTCTATTTCTCACTCAGTATCTGCTCCATAACACCATGGTCTATTTCTCACTCAGTATCTGCTCCATAACACCATGTTCTATTTCTCACTCAGTATTGTGCTCCATAACACCATGGTTTATTTCTCACTCAGTATCTGCTCCATAACACCATGGTCAATTTCTCACTCAGTATCTGCTCCATAACACCATGGTGTATTTCTCACTCAGTATCTGCTCCATAACACCATGGTGTATTTCCCAATCAGTTTCTGCTCCATTGCACCACGGTCTATTTCTCACTCAGTATCTGCTCCATAACACCATGGTCTATTTCCCAATAAGTTTCTGCTCCGTGACACCATGGTCTATTTCTCACTCAGTATCTGCTCCATAACACCATGGTCTATTTCTCACTCAGTATCTGCTCCATAACACCATGGTCTATTTCTCACTCAGTATCTGCTCCATAACACCATGGTCGATTTCTCACTCAGTATCTGCTCCATAACACCATGGTCTATTTCCCAATCAGTTTCTGCTCCATAACACCATGGTCTATTTCCCAATCAGTATTTGCCCCATAACACCATGGTCTATTTCCCAATAAGTTTCTGCTCCATTGCACCATGGTCTATTTCTCACTCAGTATCTGCTCCATAACATCATGGTCTATTTCTCACTCAGTATCTGCTCCATAACACCATGGTCTATTTCCCAATCAGTTTCTGTTCCATTGCACCATGGTCTATTTCTCACTCAGTATCTGCGCCATAACACCATGGTCTATTTCTCACTCAGTATCTGCTCCATAACACCATGGTCTATTTCTCACTCAGTGTCTGTTCCGTGATACCATGGTCTATTTCTCACTCAGGATCTGCTCCATAACACCATGGTCCATTTCTCACTCAGTATCTGCTCCATAACACCATGGTCTATTTCTCACTCAATATCTGCTCCATAACACCATGGTCTATTTCTCACTCAGTATCTGCTCCATAACACCATGGTCTATTTCTCACTCAGTATCTGCTCCATAACACCATGGTCTATTTCTCACTCAGTATCTGCTCCATAACACCATGTTCTATTTCTCACTCAGTATTGTGCTCCATAACACCATGGTTTATTTCTCACTCAGTATCTGCTCCATAACACCATGGTCAATTTCTCACTCAGTATCTGCTCCATAACACCATGGTCTATTTCTCACTCAGTATCTGCTCCATAACACCATGGTGTATTTCCCAATCAGTTTCTGCTCCATTGCACCACGGTCTATTTCTCACTCAGTATCTGCTCCATAACACCATGGTCTATTTCCCAATAAGTTTCTGCTCCATTGCACCATGGTCTATTTCTCACTCAGTATCTGCTCCATAACACTATGGTCTATTTCTCACTAAGTATCTGCTCCGTGACACCATGGTCTATTTCTCACTCAGTATCTGCTCCATAACACCATGGTCTATTTCTCACTCAGTATCTGCTCCATAACACCATGGTCTATTTCTCACTCAGTATCTGCTCCATAACACCATGGTCGATTTCTCACTCAGTATCTGCTCCATAACACCATGGTCTATTTCCCAATCAGTTTCTGCTCCATAACACCATGGTCTATTTCCCAATCAGTATTTGCCCCATAACACCATGGTCTATTTCCCAATAAGTTTCTGCTCCATTGCACCATGGTCTATTTCTCACCTAGTATCTGCTCCATAACACTATGGTCTATTTCTCACTAAGTATCTGCTCCGTGACACCATGGTCGATTTCTCACTCGGTATCTCCTCCATAACACCGTCGTCTATTTCCCAATCAGTTTCTGCTCCATAACACCATGGTCTATTTCCCAATCAGTTTCTGCTCCATTGTACCATGGTCTATTTCTCACTCAGTATCTGCTCCATAGCACCATGGTCTATTTCTCACACAGTATCTGCTCCATAACACCATGGTCTATTTCTCACTCAGTATCTGCTCCATAACACCATGGTCTATTTCTCACTCAGTATCTGCTCCATAACACCATGGTCTATTTCCCAATCAGTTTCTGCTCCATTGCACCATGGTCTATTTCTCACTCAGTATCTGCTCCATAACACCATGGTCTATTTCCCAATCAGTTTCTGCTCCATAACACCATGGTCTATTTCTCACTCAGTATCTGCTCCATAACACCATGGTCTATTTCCCAGTTTCTGCTCCATTGCAGCATGGTCTATTTCTCACTCAGTATCTGCTCCATAACACCATGGTCTATTTCCCAATCAGTATCTGCTCCATAACACCATGGTCTATTTCTCACTCAGTATCTGCGCCATAACACCATGGTCTATTTCTCACTCAGTATCTGCTCCATAACACCATGGTCTATTTCTCACTCAGTGTCTGTTCCGTGATACCATGCTCTATTTCTCACTCAGGATCTGCTCCATAACACCATGGTCCATTTCTCACTCAGTATCTGCTCCATAACACCATGGTCTATTTCTCACTCAGTATCTGCTCCATAACACCATGGTCTATTTCTCACTCAGTATCTGCTCCATAACACCATGGTCTATTTCTCACTCAGTATCTGCTCCATAACACCATGGTCTATTTCTCACTCAGTATCTGCTCCATAACACCATGTTCTATTTCTCACTCAGTATTGTGCTCCATAACACCATGGTTTATTTCTCACTCAGTATCTGCTCCATAACACCATGGTCAATTTCTCACTCAGTATCTGCTCCATAACACCATGGTGTATTTCTCACTCAGTATCTGCTCCATAACACCATGGTGTATTTCCCAATCAGTTTCTGCTCCATTGCACCACGGTCTATTTCTCACTCAGTATCTGCTCCATAACACCATGGTCTATTTCCCAATAAGTTTCTGCTCCGTGACACCATGGTCTATTTCTCACTCAGTATCTGCTCCATAACACCATGGTCTATTTCTCACTCAGTATCTGCTCCATAACACCATGGTCTATTTCTCACTCAGTATCTGCTCCATAACACCATGGTCGATTTCTCACTCAGTATCTGCTCCATAACACCATGGTCTATTTCCCAATCAGTTTCTGCTCCATAACACCATGGTCTATTTCCCAATCAGTATTTGCCCCATAACACCATGGTCTATTTCCCAATAAGTTTCTGCTCCATTGCACCATGGTCTATTTCTCACTCAGTATCTGCTCCATAACATCATGGTCTATTTCTCACTCAGTATCTGCTCCATAACACCATGGTCTATTTCCCAATCAGTTTCTGTTCCATTGCACCATGGTCTATTTCTCACTCAGTATCTGCGCCATAACACCATGGTCTATTTCTCACTCAGTATCTGCTCCATAACACCATGGTCTATTTCTCACTCAGTGTCTGTTCCGTGATACCATGGTCTATTTCTCACTCAGGATCTGCTCCATAACACCATGGTCCATTTCTCACTCAGTATCTGCTCCATAACACCATGGTCTATTTCTCACTCAATATCTGCTCCATAACACCATGGTCTATTTCTCACTCAGTATCTGCTCCATAACACCATGGTCTATTTCTCACTCAGTATCTGCTCCATAACACCATGGTCTATTTCTCACTCAGTATCTGCTCCATAACACCATGTTCTATTTCTCACTCAGTATTGTGCTCCATAACACCATGGTTTATTCTCACTCAGTATCTGCTCCATAACACCATGGTCAATTTCTCACTCAGTATCTGCTCCATAACACCATGGTCTATTTCTCACTCAGTATCTGCTCCATTACACCATGGTGTATTTCCCAATCAGTTTCTGCTCCATTGCACCACGGTCTATTTCTCACTCAGTATCTGCTCCATAACACCATGGTCTATTTCCCAATAAGTTTCTGCTCCATTGCACCATGGTCTATTTCTCACTCAGTATCTGCTCCATAACACTATGGTCTATTTCTCACTAAGTATCTGCTCCGTGACACCATGGTCTATTTCTCACTCAGTATCTCCTCCATAACACCATGGTCTATTTCTCACTCAGTATCTGCTCCATAACACCATGGTCTATTTCTCACTCAGTATCTGCTCCATAACACCATGGTCGATTTCTCACTCAGTATCTGCTCCATAACACCATGGTCTATTTCCCAATCAGTTTCTGCTCCATAACACCATGGTCTATTTCCCAATCAGTATTTGCCCCATAACACCATGGTCTATTTCCCAATAAGTTTCTGCTCCATTGCACCATGGTCTATTTCTCACCTAGTATCTGCTCCATAACACTATGGTCTATTTCTCACTAAGTATCTGCTCCGTGACACCATGGTCGATTTCTCACTCGGTATCTCCTCCATAACACCGTCGTCTATTTCCCAATCAGTTTCTGCTCCATAACACCATGGTCTATTTCCCAATCAGTTTCTGCTCCATTGTACCATGGTCTATTTCTCACTCAGTATCTGCTCCATAGCACCATGGTCTATTTCTCACACAGTATCTGCTCCATAACACCATGGTCTATTTCTCACTCAGTATCTGCTCCATAACACCATGGTCTATTTCTCACTCAGTATCTGCTCCATAACACCATGGTCTATTTCCCAATCAGTTTCTGCTCCATTGCACCATGGTCTATTTCTCACTCAGTATCTGCTCCATAACACCATGGTCTATTTCCCAATCAGTTTCTGCTCCATAACACCATGGTCTATTTCTCACTCAGTATCTGCTCCATAACACCATGGTCTATTTCCCAGTTTCTGCTCCATTGCAGCATGGTCTATTTCTCACTCAGTATCTGCTCCATAACACCATGGTCTATTTCCCAATCAGTATCTGCTCCATAACACCATGGTCTATTTCTCACTCAGTATCTGCGCCATAACACCATGGTCTATTTCTCACTCAGTATCTGCTCCATAACACCATGGTCTATTTCTCACTCAGTGTCTGTTCCGTGATACCATGCTCTATTTCTCACTCAGGATCTGCTCCATAACACCATGGTCCATTTCTCACTCAGTATCTGCTCCATAACACCATGGTCTATTTCTCACTCAGTATCTGCTCCATAACACCATGGTCTATTTCTCACTCAGTATCTGCTCCATAACACCATGGTCTATTTCTCACTCAGTATCTGCTCCATAACACCATGGTCTATTTCTCACTCAGTATCTGCTCCATAACACCATGTTCTATTTCTCACTCAGTATTGTGCTCCATAACACCATGGTTTATTTCTCACTCAGTATCTGCTCCATAACACCATGGTCAATTTCTCACTCAGTATCTGCTCCATAACACCATGGTGTATTTCTCACTCAGTATCTGCTCCATAACACCATGGTGTATTTCCCAATCAGTTTCTGCTCCATTGCACCACGGTCTATTTCTCACTCAGTATCTGCTCCATAACACCATGGTCTATTTCCCAATAAGTTTCTGCTCCGTGACACCATGGTCTATTTCTCACTCAGTATCTGCTCCATAACACCATGGTCTATTTCTCACTCAGTATCTGCTCCATAACACCATGGTCTATTTCTCACTCAGTATCTGCTCCATAACACCATGGTCGATTTCTCACTCAGTATCTGCTCCATAACACCATGGTCTATTTCCCAATCAGTTTCTGCTCCATAACACCATGGTCTATTTCCCAATCAGTATTTGCCCC
The DNA here is from genome assembly GCF_964213995.1 of Mustelus asterias. Classification (NCBI taxonomy): domain Eukaryota; kingdom Metazoa; phylum Chordata; class Chondrichthyes; order Carcharhiniformes; family Triakidae; genus Mustelus; species Mustelus asterias. The sequence goes on from NC_135805.1 coordinate 10,098,524, forward strand.
ATAACACCATGGTCTATTTCCCAATAAGTTTCTGCTCCATTGCACCATGGTCTATTTCTCACTCAGTATCTGCTCCATAACACTATGGTCTATTTCTCACTAAGTATCTGCTCCGTGACACCATGGTCGATTTCTCACTCAGTATCTCCTCCATAACACCGTCGTCTATTTCCCAATCAGTTTCTGCTCCATAACACCATGGTCTATTTCCCAATCAGTTTCTGCTCCATTGTACCATGGTCTATTTCTCACTCAGTATCTGCTCCATAGCACCATGGTCTATTTCTCACACAGTATCTGCTCCATAACACCATGGTCTATTTCTCACTCAGTATCTGCTCCATAACACCATGGTCTATTTCTCACTCAGTATCTGCTCCATAACACCATGGTCTATTTCCCAATCAGTTTCTGCTCCATTGCACCATGGTCTATTTCTCACTCAGTATCTGCTCCATAACACCATGGTCTATTTCCCAATCAGTTTCTGCTCCATAACACCATGGTCTATTTCTCACTCAGTATCTGCTCCATAACACCATGGTCTATTTCCCAGTTTCTGCTCCATTGCAGCATGGTCTATTTCTCACTCAGTATCTGCTCCATAACACCATGGTCTATTACCCAATCAGTATCTGCTCCATAACACCATGGTCTATTTCTCACTCAGTATCTGCGCCATAACACCATGGTCTATTTCTCACTCAGTATCTGCTCTATAACACCATGGTCGATTTCCCAATCAGTATCTGCTCCATAACACCATGGTCTATTTCCCAATCAGTATCTGCTCCATAACACCATGGTCTATTTCCCAATAGGTTTCTGCTCCATTGCACCATGGTCTATTTCTCACTCAGCATCTGCTCCATAACACCATGGTCTATTTCTCACTCAATATCTGCTCCGTGACACCATGGTCTATTTCTCACTCAGAATCTGCTCCATAACACCATGGTCTATTTCTCACTCAGTATCTGCTCCATAACACCATGGTCAATTTCTCACTCAGTATCTACTGCATAACACCGTGTCTATTTCTCGCTCAGTATCTGCTCCATAACACCATAGACTATTTATAAACATAGAAGATAGGAGCAGGAGGAGGCCATTTGGCCCTTTGAGCCTGCTCCGCCATTCATTACGATCATGGCTGATCATCCAACTCAATAGTCTAATCCTGCTTTCTCCCCATAACTTTTGATCCCATTTGCTCAAGTTCTATATCTAGCGACCTCTTGAATACATTCAATGTTTTGGCATCAACTACTTCCTGTGGTAATGAATCACCACTCTTTGGGTGAAGAAATGTCTCCTCATTTCTGTCCTAAATGGTCTCCCCTGTATCCTTAGACAAAGAACAAAGAACAATACAGCACAGGAACAGGCCCTTCGGCCCTCCAAGCCCGCGCCGCTCTCTGGTCCAAACTAGACCATTCTTTTGTATCCCTCCATTCCCACTCCGTTCATATGGCTATCTAGATAAGTCTTAAACGTTCCCAGTGTGTCCGCCTCCACCACCTTGCCTGGCAGCGCATTCCAGGCCCCCACCACCCTCTGTGTAAAATATGTCCTTCTGATATCTGTGTTATACCTCCCCCCCCCCCCTCACCTTGAACCTATGACCCCTCGTGAACGTCACCACCGACCTGGGAAAAAGCTTCACAGCGTTCACCCTATCTATGCCTTTCATAATTTTATACACCTTTATTAAGTCTCCCCTCATCCGCCGTCTCTCCAGGGAGAACAACCCCAGTTTACCCAATCTCTCCTCATAACTAAGCCCCTCCATACCAGGCAACATCCTGGTAAACCTCCTCTGTACTCTCTCTAAAGCCTCCACGTCCTTCTGGTAGTGTGGCGACCAGAACTGGACGCAGTATTCCAAATGCGGCCGAACCAATGTTCTATACATCTGCAACATCAGACGCCAACATTTATACTCTATGCCCCGTCCTATAAAGGTAAGCATGCCATATGCCTTCTTCACCACCTTCTCCACCTGTGACGACATCTTCAAGGATCTGTGGACTTGCACACCCAGGTCCCTCTGCGTATCTACACCCTTTATGGTTCTGCCATTTATCGTATAGCTCCTCCCTACATTATTTCTACCAAAATGCATCACTTCGCATTTATCAGGATTGAACTCCATCTGCCATTTCTTTGCCCAAATTTCCAGCCTATCATATCCTTCTGTAGCTTCTGACAATGTTCCTCACTATCTGCAAGTCCTGCCAATTTTGTGTCGTCCGCAAACCTGCTGATCACCCCAGTTACACCTTCTTCCAGATCGTTTATATAAATCACAAACAGCAGAGGTCCCAATACAGAGCCCTGCGCAACACCACTAGTCACAGGCCTCCAGCTGGAAAAAGACCCTTCCACTACCACCCTCTGTCTTCTATGACCAAGTCAGTTCTCCACCCATCTAGCCACTTCCCCCTTTATCCCATGAGATCCAACCTTTTTCACCAGCCTACCATGAGGGACTTTGTCAAACGCTTTACTAAAGTCCATATAGACGACATCCACAGCCCTTCCCTCGTCAACCATTCTGGTCACTTCTTCAAAAATCTCCACCAGGTTAGTGAGGCATGACCTCCCTCTCACAAAACCATGCTGACTATCGTTAATGAGTTTATTCCTTTCTAAATGCGCATACATCCTATCTCTAAGAATCTTCTCCAACAACTTCCCCACCACGGACGTCAAGCTCACCGGCCTATAATTACCCGGGTTATCCTTCCTACCCTTCTTAAATAACGGGACCACATTAGCTATCCTCCAATCCTCTGGGACCTCACCTGCGTCCAGTGACGAGACAAAGATTTGCGTCAGAGGCCCAGCGATTTCATCTCTCGTCTCCCTGAGCAGCCTTGGATAGATTCCATCAGGCCCTGGGGATTTGTCAGTCTTTATATTCTCTAACAAACCTAACACTTCCTCCCTTGTAATGGAGATTTTCTCCAACGGTTCAACACTCCCCTCTGAGACACTCCCAGTCAACACATCCCTCTCCTTTGTGAGTACTGACACAAAGTATTCATTTAGGATCTCCCCTACTTCTTTGGGCTCCAAGCATAATTCCCCACTTTTGTCCCTGAGAGGTCCGATTTTTTCCCTGACAACCCTTTTGTTCCTAACGTACGAATAAAATGCCTTGCGATTCTCCTTAATCCTGTCTGCCAAGGACATTTCGTGAGCCCTTTTTGCCCTTCTAATTCCCCGTTTGAGTTCTTTCCTACTTTCTTTGTACTCCTCCAGAGCTCCCTCCATTTTTAGCTGCCTGGACCTAACATACGCCTCTCTTTTCTTTTTGATCAGTCCCTCAATTTCCCTGGTTATCCACGGTTCTCGAATCCTACCCTTCCTATCCTTCTTTTTTACAGGCACATGCCTGTCCTGCAGCCCTAACAACTGTTCCTTAAAAGACTCCCACATGCCAGATGTGGATTTACCCTCAAACAGCCTCTCCCAATCAACAGCTGCCAATTTCTGCCTAATCCCACGAAAGTTAGCCTTCCCCCAATCCAACACCTTACCCTTGGGACACCACTCATCCTTTTCCATCACTATCCTAAAGCTAACAGAATTGTGGTCACTATTTGCTACATGTTCCCCTACCAAAACTTTGAAGACCGGACCGGGCTCATTCCCCAGTACTAGGTCCAGTATAGCCCCTCTCTAGTCAGGCTATCTACATATTGTTCCAAAGAACCCTCCTGTACGCATTTTACAAATTCCTCCCCATTCAGAGTCCCAGCTCTCAGCGATTTCCAGTCTATACCAGGGAAATTGAAGTCTCCCACGACAACAACCCTATTTTTCCTGCACCTATCCAGTATCTCCTGACAAATCCGTTCTTCCACTTCCCTTGGGCTGTTGGGGGGCCTGTAGTATACCCCCAACACAGTGACTGCGCCCTTCCTGTTTCTAAGCTCCACCCAGAGTGACTCGTTACACGACCCCTCTGAATTGTCCTCCCTCTGTACCGCTGTAATATGCTCTCCAACTAATACTGCTACTCCCCCACCTCAGACTGTGACCCCTGGTTCTGGACTCCCCCACCATCGGGAATATCCTCCCTGCATCTACCCTGTCTAGACCTGTTAGAATTTTATAAGTCTCTATGAGATCCCCCCCCCATCATTCATCTGAACTCTAGTTAAAACAATCCTAACCTAGTCAATCTCTCCTCATACATCATAAGAACATAAGAACATAAGAAATAGGAGCAGGAGTAGGCCATCTAGCCCCTCGAGCCTGCCCCGCCATTCAATAAGATCATGGCTGATCTGACGTGGATCAGTACCACTTACCCGCCTGATCCCCATAACCCTTAATTCCCTTACCGATCAGGAATCCATCCATCCGCGCTTTAAACATATTCAGCGAGGTAGCCTCCACCACCTCAGTGGGCAGAGAATTCCAGAGATTCACCACCCTCTGGGAGAAGAAGTTCCTCCTCAACTCTGTCTTAAACCGACCCCCCTTTATTTTGAGGCTGTGTCCTCTAGTTTTAACTTCCTTACTAAGTGGAAAGAATCTCTCCGCCTCCACCCTATCCAGCCCCCGCATTATCTTATAAGTCTCCATAAGATCCCCCCTCATCCTTCTAAACTCCAACGAGTACAAACCCAATCTCCTCAGCCTCTCCTCATAATCCAAACCCCTCATCTCCGGTATCAACCTGGTGTACCTTCTCTGCACTCCCTCCAATGCCAATATATCCTTCCTCATATAAGGGGACCAATACTGCACACAGTATTCCAGCTGCGGCCTCACCAATGCCCTGTACAGGTGCATCAAGACATCCCTGCTTTTATATTCTATCCCCTTCGCAATATAGGCCAACATCCCATTTGCCTTCTTGACCACCTGTTGTACCTGCAGACTGGGCTTTTGCGTCTCATGCACAAGGACCCCCAGGTCCCTTTGCACGGTAGCATGTTTTAATGACATCAGTCCCGCCATCCCTGGAATCAGCCTGGCAAACCTTTGCTGCACTCCCTCGAGAGCAAGAACATCCTTCCTCAGAAAAGGAGATCAAAACTGCACACAATACTCTAGGTGTGGTCTCACCAAAGCCCTGTATAATTGCAACAACACATCCCTGCTCCTGTACTCGAAACCTCTCGCAATGGAGGCCAACATTCAATTTGCCTTCTTTACCGCCTGCTGCACCTGCATGCTTACCTTCAGAGACTGGTGCACAAGGACACCCAGGTCCCGCTGCACACTCCCCTCTCCCAATTTACAGCCATTCAGGTAGTAATCTGCCTTCTTGTTTTTGCTTCCAAAGTGAATAACCTCACATTTATCCAAAGTATACTGCACCTGCCATTGATTAGCCCACTCACCCAACCTGTCCAGATCATTCAGAAGGACCTCTGCATCCTTGTCACAGTTCACCCTCCCACCCAACTTGGTAACATCTGCAAGCTTTGAGATGTTACATGTTGTTCTCTCATCCAATATTGTGAATAGCTGGGGTCCCAGCATCGATCCCTGTGGCACCCCACTAGTTACTGCCTGCCAATTTGAAAAGCACCCATTAATTCCTACTGTTTGTTTCCTCTCTGCCAACCAGTTTTCTATCCATCTCAATACACTTCCTCAATCCCATGTGCTTTAATCTTGCATGATAATCTCTTGTGCAGGACTTCGTCAAACACTTTCTGAAAGTCCAAATACACCACATCAACTGACTTCCCCCTTGTCAACTCTACTAGTTATATCTTCAAAGAATTTCAACAGATTTGTCAAGCATAATTTCCTATCCATAAACTCATGCTTACTCTGTCTGATCCTGCTACTGCTTTCTAAATGCTCCGCTATAAAGTCCTTATTTCTCACTGTATCTGCTCCATAACACCATGGTCTTTTTCTCACGATATCTGCTCAATAACACCATGGTCTATTTCTCACTCAGTATCTGCTCCATAGCACCATGGTCTATTTCTCACTCAGTTTCTGCTCCATAGCACCATGGTCTAGCTCTCAGTCAGTATCTGCTCCATGACACCACGGTCTATTTCCCAATCAGTATCTGTCCCATAACACCATGGTCTATTTCTCACTCTGTATCTGCTCCATAACACCATGGTCTATTTCTCACTCTGTATCTGCTCCAACACCATGGTTTATTTCTCACTCAGTATCTGCTGTGTAATACTATGATGTCTCAATTGCTGCATGCTGTTAGTGGACTTACTCTTTGGTGGAATCAGATGGCACTGTGTTTGAAAGGTCTGTGCATTGAACCTCATTCTGATCGACTCCCTGCTTTGGCTGAAACCCCACTCGGAAATCCTGAAATAGCAGATTTCACATAAATTATTTCACATCTTTGAATTACTTGCAGCACATTCCTCGACAAGCCATCATAGCGAGCAGTGATCTTTACCTATTCGTACTGTGATGATACTGTGCTACGTTTAATGTGGGACTGTTTTAAGATGCAGTGTTTTTCTACAGATAGCCAGTTTGTCTGGGAACATTTTAGCTAAGTGCTTATTTAGCAGAAGGCTTAGCAAGCTTTTGTTTACCAAAGAAGAGGACCCTTGAGGTGTTTTCTTGATTATAATGGAAAGATGAGTTAGGTGTACAGGGTCATAAAGTCATGTGAGTTTTTGATTTGGTTGATTGACAGGACAGTATAATGATGTGGTTAATGGGAAGAGATAAACTTGCAGAAAAAAAGTTTCATTTTCATTTTTGGAAATAAAGGGCAATTGATTGGAACTGTTGGTGATAAGCTAGGGGTTAAGAATGGTTTCCGGTCATGTTTAAGTATTGTTCAACTGTTAAATGTTAAGCTAACTAATTTGTTATAGTTAAACCGTGTTGTTAAATAAAGTTGGTTTTGATAAAAGCCAGAGGAAGCTCTGTCACTCTCTCCAGAAGTTTTCTGAAAGCTCCAAGTCAAAGCAAATATGGATTTTCTAACTAGTTTTAAAGTGGTGTTCTGGCTGGGAATTGCTTGACGTCAGAGGCTTTCTGCAAGCTGATGAAACCCATTCTCTCACTCTGACAGCTCCAAACTATTAGCAAGGCTTAAAGCAAATATGCCTGTGTTTTGCTAACTAAGTTTAAAGAATGTTTTAAGTCTATAAGAGAAACATCGCTTGATTGGAACTGTTGGTGATAAGCTAGGGGTTAAGAATGGTTTCCGGTCATGTTTAAGTATTGTTCAACTGTTAAATGTTAAGCTAACTAATTTGTTATAGCTAAACCGTGTTGTTAAATAAAGTTGGTTTTGATAAAAGCCAGTAGAATGACACCTGGAGCTAAACATCCTATCGTCACATTAATGCCAAAATAGAAATCTTCTTGGTGTCTAGTCTGGCTTTATAATAAACCTTGGGGTTTCTGATGTGGTATCGTAACAGTACTCTCACCATCTCAGTCTATACTGAACTCTCTCCGTTATGCAATTGCATGAAGTTTCAATGTAAGGGCATCCTGAATTGGAAATGCTGTCTCTGCTGCAATCATTCTGTCAGCTGAATCATGTATGGTATCTGTGAATACAAGCTGCCTATTTCTCAGCTTGAACACTGGGCTGCTTTCTGTCTTTTGGGGAAAATGAGCAATTTCATCCTCTTCCCATCTATCTATCAATTGAATTATCTTGGAGATAGGTTGCTCATTCCTCCTGCTTTGAACATGCTTATACATGTCAGGGTAGCGCCTTCTTGACAATACAGCTCTCGAATGCCACTTCAAGTGGTCATGCTTTGTGACTGATCTTAGACAGCTGAATATTGACAGGATATTCAGCCATGGGAGGTCTCACCCTGTCTCACTGTACACACACATTTTCCAGTGAATCATTGCATAGTGATTAGAAGGGGAAACTCTGCAGACGGTTTATTCCATTGCACAGCCTGACATTGCAAAGGGCTATGGGTTATGACTCTCAGAAGCAGTGTCTTTAGCATATAGAGAATGCAGCTCTGAGATTACAGCTGGTAATGGTACACAGCATGTGGCTCCATCAGCAAGGTTCAAAATCCAAACATACCATCATGGCAAGGATCCCAAGAGCGACCTGACAGTCTCACCAAGAAACAGTAGCTAAATCCAAATACAAGTTACCTCCTCCATTTGAACTGTCAGCTGGTTACAGAGTGGCATTGCTAGATGCTGGGAGTTAATCACCTGTCTTCCGTGTAACTTGAGGAAACCAGCAAAGAAAAAGACAAAGAATTTCTTTCTGAAAGAGAGCTTTCAGATTTCTGACAGAGATGTAATTACACTAGCTGCTGTAGACGGCCTCTCTTGGAGCCCAAGTTACCTGTGTTGAGTGCTGGAGGATGGCAAGCAGCCTCTCCTGTATCCTACGGATCAGTTCCAGCCCCGTGTTCAAGTGTTCAGGCTTCAACAGGCGGATACAGGAAGCTAGGTCCACACATTGTAGTAGGGTCTCCTCTGAGAAAACCAAATCATGTTTCAGATACACACACACACACACCTCTCATTCTCTTTAACACAGTCAAACATCCCGAGCTGCTTTTCAGGAGCACTCTCAGGTAAAATTAGACATTGAGCCACTGTTAAAGAGGTACGTTTCGGGGATCTGAAAGTAGGAAAGAGAGAGGGAGAGAGATAGGGAGGTTTAGGGAAGGAAATTCAGAGCTAAGGGCCTTGGCGTTTTAAGGCACAGCCTCAATTGGAGATTCATGACAGACGGGAAATGGAAAAATGCAGTGTGAAGAATAGGAATAGGTGCAGGAAATGGCCATACTGCCCTTCGAGCCTGCTCCAACATTCAATAAAATCACAATGACCTTCGACATCAATTCCACTTTCCTGCCTTCCACATTCCCGATCTAAGAGGGGTGTAGGGCTGGAGGAGATAGAGAGGATTGGAACATAGTGATGAGAATTTCCCCCTCTGCAAGTCCAAGTGAATGGTGGAACCTCAATTATCTGCTGCTTACAGATGATCCCACATGTTCCACAGGAGCAGGCTGAGAGTAAGGGAGTGTGTTCCTGCATTTGATTTATTTATTTATTTTTCAGTTAAATGTGTGTTAAAAATTGGAGGTTTTTTTTCCAGAACAGGAAGTAGGCCCAGGAGAAGCCTGGGAAGGTTTTTGGAGGGTTTAAAAGCAGGCCGCACTTTTGAGCGGGCAGTGGAGTGAGTGGGAAGCAGAGTGAGATCTGACGGGCTTTGGCTCATCGGGCTTCGGCGTAAACAGGCAGAGGTGGGGTAGGTTTAGACAGTTTTTCCTGTGTCATTGGAAGAAAGGGGGAATTATGATTGTGAGACCAGTTTGTTGTTCTCAGTGTCTGATGCGGGAGGTCCTGGAGTCAGCTAGCCTCCCGGACGTCCATATCTGCGCCAGGTGCATCGAGCTGCAGCTCTTGAGGGACCGCGTTTGGGAACTGGAACCGCAGCTCAATGACCTTCGTCTGGTTAGGGAGAATGAGGAGGTGATAGATAGGAGTTACAGGCAGGTGGTCACACCGGGGCCACGGGAGACAGACAAGCGGGTCACGGTTAGGAAGGGGAAGGGGAAAGGTCAGGTACTAGAGAGTACCCCAGTGGCTGTGCCCCTTAAAAATAAGTACTCCTGTTTAAGTACTGTTGGGGAAGCAGCCTACCTGGGGGAAGCAACAGTGGCCATGCCTCCGGCGCAGAGTCTGGCCCGGCAGCTCAGAAGGGTAGGGAAAGGGAGGATGAGCAAACTGACCACAGCACCAAGGTACAGGGAGCCATCCAAGTGTAGGCTTACATTAACACTGCAATGAAGTCACTGTGAAAATCCCCCAGTCGCCACACTCTAGTGCCAGTTTGGGTACACTAAGGGAGAATTTAGCATGGCCAATGCACCTAACCTGCACCTACCTGTACCTTGCATTAAGTTAATCTTTCTCTACACCTTAACTATGACTGTAACACTACATTCTGCACTCTCTCGTTTCCTTCTCTATGAAGGGTATGCTTTGTCTGTATAGTGTGCAATAAACAATACTTTTCACTGTATGTTAATACATGACAATAATAAATCAAATCAAACCAAATCAAATCAAATCCTTTGGACTGTGGGAGGAAACCGGAGCATCCAGAGGAAACCCATGCAGACACAGGGAGAATGTGTAAACTCCACACAGACAGTGACTCAAGCCGGGAATCGAATCCGGGTCCCCGGCGCTGTGAGGCAGCAGTGCTAACCACTGTGCTGCCCACATGTGGAATTCATCTAGATGATGCCAGGAGAGACTGGAGGTCCTGGAACTACATCTGCTCCCATCAGAGAAAAATCAGAGGAAATTTAAGAAAGATTTTTGAAAGCTATGTTTTAATAAGGCGAATAGGGAAAGACTGTTTCCTTTGCAGTCAGTGACAAGGAATTATCAAATTAAAATGGTCACATTTGAACGAAGATAGTTGGGAGATGTTTCCATATATTCGAAAGAATGGGATTTTCTGCCAGTCAATGGACGAGGCAAAAGCTGTTGGATTGTTTTAAGGGAAAGCTGGGTCAGTATGTGACACAGAGAAAGAATCAAAGCTCAGAGAGCAAGTGGGATCAATTCTGGATTACTCTTGCTGAGCGCCAGCACAGACACAATGAATCAAATAGCCTCCTGTAGTCAAAATGTCCGCGATTCCCAAATTAATGAGAAGCCCAATACTGTTTCATATATTTTAAAATTTAAACTCAACATGCACCCAGGTGTATGAACTGGGACTTACCCAGAAGGATCTGGAGGGCATTGGTGTGCAACTCCAAGTTCTCCGTCTGCTGTTCCATTATATCCATCTTTTCAGTGTCCTGATTGTAGTAACTGTACACACACGAATAGGCCAATACCTGATAGAAACCGGACACAAAGCAGTGTTGAGGTTACGAGAGCTACAGAAAGGCAACATCAAAGTAATGAGCCTAAAACAAAATGACCCCATGACCCTGTTTCACTCTCACCATAGACAATCTCAAATCTTTGCTTGCTCTCAGAATCTTTACAGTGCCCGAGGCCCATCGAGTCGCCTCTACCCTGAATAACTGGGTAAAAATCCACCCTCTCCTGAACCAAGTCAGATTAAGACAAAGCAGATGGGAAGATGACAACTTAAATTTCTTGCGCCCAGACAGTACCATTCCACCAGAGAGTAGGCGGGGAACAGGCTGCACCAATCCCATTAGGGAGTAGGGGAGCACAGGCTGCACCAATCCCATCGGAGAGTAGGGGGGCACAGTCTGCACCAATCCCATCGGAGAGTAGGGGGGCAGAGTCTGCACCAATCCCATTAGGGAGTAAGGGAGCACAGGCTGCACCAATCCCATTAGAGAGTAGGGGGGCACAGGCTGCACCAATCCCATTAGAGAGTAGGGGAGCACAGGCTGCACCAATCCCATTGGAGAGTAGGGGGGCACAGGCTGCACCAATCCCATTAGAGAGTAGGGGGGCACAGGCTGCACCAATCCCATTAGAGAGTAGGGAGCACAGGCTGCACCAATCCCATTAGAGAGTAGGGGGGCACAGGCTGCACCAATCCCATTAGAGAGTAGGGGAGCACAGCCTGCACCAATCCCATCGGAGAGTAGGGGGGCACAGTCTGCACCAATCCCATCGGAGAGTAGAGGAGCACAGTCTGCACCAATCCCATCGGAGAGTAGGGGGGCACAGTCTGCACCAATCCCATTAGAGAGTAGGGGGGCACAGTCTGCACCAATCCCATTAGAGAATAGGGGAGCACAGTCTGCACCAATCCCATTAGAGAGTAGGGGAGCACAGTCTGCACCAATCCCATTAGAGAGTAGGGGAGCACAGTCTGCACCAATCCCATCAGAGAGTAGGGGAGCACAGTCTGCACCAATCCCATTAGAGAGTAGGGGAGCACAGTCTGCACCAATCCCATTAGAGAGTTGGGGGGCACAGTCTGCACCAATCCCATCGGAGAGTAGGGGGGCAGAGTCTGCACCAATCCCATCAGAGTGTAGGGGAGCACAGCCTGCACCAATCCCATTAGAGAGTAGGGGAGCACAGTCTGCACCAATCCCATTAGAGAGTAGGGGAGCACAGTCTGCACCAATCCCATTAGAGAGTTGGGGGGCACAGTCTGCACCAATCCCATCGGAGAGTAGGGGGGCAGAGTCTGCACCAATCCCATCAGAGTGTAGGGGAGCACAGCCTGCACCAATCCCATTAGAGAGTAGGGGGGCACAGCCTGCACCAATCCCATTAGAGAGTAGGGGGGCACAGCCTGCACCAATCCCATTAGAGAGTAGGGGGGCACAGCCTGCACCAATCCCATTAGAGAGTAGGGGGGCAGAGGATAAAAGCAAATTATTGCAGATTCTGGAATCTGAAACCAAAAGAGAAAATGCTGGAAAATCTCAGCAGATCTGGTAAGCTGTCAAACCTTTAACAAAGGGTCACCTGGACTTGAAACGTCAGCTCTTTTTTCTCCTTAAGATGCTGCCAGACCTGCTGAGATTTTCCAGCGTTTTCTCGCTGGAGGGGAGAGGAGGGTGGGGTGAAGAGGCTGCAACCATCTTATTACAGGAAGGATGTGGAGGCTTTGGAGAGGGTGCAGAGGAGGTTTACCAGGATGTTGCCTGGTATGGAGGGGAGATCCTATGAGGAGAGGCTGAGGGATTTGGGATTGTTTTCGCTGGAAAGGCGGCGGCTAAGAGGGGATCTTATTGAAACATATAAGATGATTAGAGGTTTAGATAGGGTGGATAGTGATAGCCTTTTTCCTCTGATGGAGAAATCCAGCACGAGGGGGCATGGCTTTAAATTGAGGGGGGGTAGTTATAGAACCGATGTCAGGGGTAGGTTCTTTACCCAGAGGGTGGTGAGGGATTGGAATGCCCTGCCAGCATCAGTAGTAAATGCGCCTAGTTTGGGGGCGTTTAAGAGATCCGTAGATAGGTTCATGGACGAAAAGAAATTGGTTTAGGTTGGAGGGTCACAGTTTTTTTTTACTGGTCGGTGCAACATCGTGGGCCGAAGGGCCTGTTCTGCGCTGTAATGTTCTATGTTCTATGTTCTATTAGAGTATAGGTCAAATCACAGTGTTTTTCTCTGAATGAAGTAATCAGAAAGGATTCATTGTGACAACAGGAGAGAGATTAAACTCTCTCTTTCTCTCAGACATTCCCAGTCTTGTTTTTCTATGTTGTGCTGCTGACTGGAGAACAAGAGAGAGTGAGGGCCTTGGTCCTGGACAGGATAACAAAACAGGGAGCGTATAGCACAAGAGCAGTGTGGCACAGTGGTGAGCACTGCCAACTCACAGCACCAGGGACCCGGGTTCGATTCTCGGCTTGGGTCATTGTCTGTGCAGAGTCTGCACGTTCTCCCCGTGTCTGCGTGGGTTTCCTCCGCATGCTCTGGTTTCCTTCCATAGTCCGAATGACGTGCTGGTTAGGTGCATTGGCCATGCTAAATTCTCCTTCCGTGTACCGAAGCAGACATCGGAGTGTGGCGACTAGGGGATTTTCACAGTAACCTTATTGCAGTGTTAATGTAAGCCTACTTGTGACACGAACAGATAAACTTAAACTTAAACAGAGGGAGAGTTGCTTGCAAAAGAACTTTCATCTACTTCTCAATTATAACTTCTCCTCTACATTCCCAGCTGATGTCACATCTATGACGCCGGTCCCAGCCAGTGTCCCGTCCCAGACGGCAGTCCCAGCCAGTGTCCCGTCCCAGACGGCAGTCCCAGCCAGTGTCCCATCCCAGACGACAGTCCCAGCCAGTATCCCATCCCAGACTGCAGGCCCAGCCAGTGTCCCGTCCCAGAAGGCAGTCCCAGCCAGTGTCCCGTCCCAGACGGCAGTCCCAGCCAGTGCCCCGTCCCAGACGGCAGTCCCAGCCAGTGTCCCGTCCCAGACGGCAGTCCCAGCTGATGCCCCGTCCCAGACACTGGTCCAGACCAGTGTCCTGTCACAGTCCCAGACACCAGGCCACAGACAAGCTTATTCTTCTATTCATCAGCTATTCTTACAGATTTGACCTCCAGCAGTGTTCAGTTGATAGCAACAAGATCCCTGGCTAATATTTGCACTTTCTGCCCATGGCTGTATGGCTAAATGTCAGATTGCAAGAAGTCTCACAATATCAGGTTAAAGTCCAACAGGACTCACCTGATGAAGGAGCAGTGCTCCGAAAGCTCGTGATTCCAAATAAACCTGTTGGACTTTAACCTGGTGCTGTGAGATTTCTTACTGTGTCCATCCCAGTCCAACGCCTGCATCTCCACATCTGTGCGAAGATTGTTATTGACGATCCATTAACTGCACAACAACTCCTCAAGACCCATGTTTACTGATGAATCATTAAGTTATGGGACGAGAGGTGGCTGTTACTCTAAGCACTGTTTACTGGGCACTCACTCACCTTCCTCGCCTGAGCAAGCATTTTACAGGCATCAATAACAAACGTTAGTGACTTCATTTGCAAGGCTTCATTTATTGCAGATACTTTTGCTTCCAAATTAATGGCAAAGTCCTGTAACAAATAAAAACAAGAGTATAAAGTTGTTGCCTGGACGGCGGTTCTGTGGATTTCTCGCTGTTTCTGTGATCACATTTGCAGAATAACCCATTGCTTCATTTGGATACAATCAGAATAAAGAAGAACCACATGCTCCCCGTCCCAGTCGCTCTGCCATGAGATAATCACAAATAGGTCTGCCCCAAGCTCCCACCTCCCCATAAACTGGCATCAATCAGGCCCCCCTTCCACACTACCCTGCATCCACCCCACCCTCTGCTACTGATTTTAAATACATAAATTGTATCACTTCTCAACTTCCTGGCCTATGGTACACAGGTTTTAGTCCCGCCTCACATCCTAACCTTTCTAAGACCCAGCAGCACTCTGGAGATCGGCAATATAGCGCTGCCAAGGCCAATATATAGTTCCTGAATTGCAATGCCCAGTATTGAACAGTTATTCCAGATAGAATCTGACCAAGCATAACATCCTTTCCTCAATTTTATCTCAATTGTATACCATTAGCCATCAGACAGATTAATGAAGGAACGGCCATATAAACACAGCTTCATTAGAATCACATCAGGAGTCAATCTTCAGCTCTCCAAGCCTCTTCAGCTCCTCACTCACAGTGTCCCAGTTTAATAGGGAGTTAGTAACAAGGGGATTGTTTCAAACAGGATATGGAGTGAAGCTCTGTGTACTCACCCTTGCCTGATGGTGAAAAGTGCATCGCTCGTTATAATCATGAAAGCGTTTCTCTTGCCGTGCTGCTTTACTGACCTGTACAAAGACACAATCATTTCACAGCTTCAGTTCAAACCCACTCAGAAATGCTTGACAGACCAGAGAATACAGCAGCAAACGGTGATTCTTCTGCATTAACTTATCATTAAAAGTTCTTTCTCCCTTTTACATAAGCTCCCAAAAGCTGAACTGGGTGTTGCCTGAGTACCTGATCTTGCCCCTTCCTCGGTGTAAGGCTTATATCAAAGAACGGTGACTCGCGTTTCTCAATGATCAAAGAAAAAACACAAGTTGCAGCTTAGGAAACCAGTGTGCAGATTCCGCATTTCCCCCTGGAGTGATGGGATGAACAGCAGCAATATTGCTGTTGTACTGGGTCGGGGAACCCTCCAGAGCCCAATATAAATAAGAAGTTACCGGCTAAAGCATTAGATGTAAATATGATCATTAGACAGTAAGATAGCAGATTCTTAGAACACAAGCATCTCTTTCCAGTTTTCTCCAAGAAATGGCAGCTCGCAATGTCTGAGTTGAGTGGTGTACCATGCAGCATGGCTCCGTAATCAACAGAAAGAGCAGGAGAGTACCAGATATAATTGCTAACTCCTGCTGAGTTCAATGACCTGAGAGAATTTGGTGGGAGCTTTGCTGGGATGATTGGTGGGTTTGACCAGGAAAAGAGACAGCAGTGGGTATTCCACTCCTGGGTATTATTTAGGTGAGGATCGAACCAGGCTCTGCCTTGATGCCTTCCACAGTTGAACAGCCTCTTGGGCCAGATAGCAGAATGACTGCTGTACTGCTGGAGCTATTCTGTTGTATTTAACAACACCTTCCAATGGAGGAAGGAGGAGAGAAACATTCCAGCGAAGAAATAAACAAAAAGTAAACAGATTAAATAAGTACTTTGGAAACAGAATAATCAGAAATACTTTGGAAATGTTCAATCATTACAAGGTCCAAAGTTCCATGCCACAACGTTCAAAAATGCCCTGTTCACTCAGGAGAGCTCCCAACCACACGAGTATCTAAAAACATTTCTGTTGCTGCAACTCGACACATTCTGACAGTGCTTGGTCTTACCATAGCTGAACAGTTGTAGTAATCTTTGTGTGTCGGCTTCCATGGCTTTAAACATCGCCAGCAAAATCCATGATTACACTTGGCACATGTCATGCTGTAAAATATACAGAATAGGGTCCTTAATGAACAAGACCTCAGTTTAGTTACTCAACATCTAACTAACCCTCTTTTATCAATGTACCATTCTTAATGAAATCATCTCAAAATATTCATGTTGGGGCCTTTTATTTGGAGGATATATTTGTCAATAAGTCGATGCAAATCACAGTCCGAGACAGAGTTCTTCGTAACCCACGAGTAACAATTTCACCTTCTGAAGGCATATAGCAGATTGTTTCAAGGGATAATCATTGGATTTTCCAGCCACATGTAGGTGGGTTAGACCAGCTCCACTAGTTTTCTTAATGCCACTAAACACCCCAAAATAAGGAAGTGTTGCAGATTACCTGCTGAATGGAACACAGGCTATTCCATTAAAACAGCACAAAGTGCGAGGCCCAGAATGTGCATCACCAACAGAAGCAGACTATTAAAAGGCAAGGAAACTTTAGATTCCAGGGCAAGGTTCGAATACAGAAAAATGTGGCATGGTGGCACAGTGGTTAGCACTGCTGCCTCACAGTGCCAGTGACCCGGGTTCAATTCCCGGTTTGGGTCACTGTCTGTGTGGAGTTTGCACACAGTTTTCCCGTGTCTGCGTGGGTTTCCTCTGGGTGCTCCGGTTTCCTCACACAGTCCAATGATGTGTGGGCTAAGTGGATTGGCCATGCTAAATTGCCTCTTAGTGTCGGGGGACTAGCTAGGCTAATAGCACGGAATTATGGGGATAGGGCCTGGGTGAGATTGTGGCCAGTGCAGACACGATGGGCCGAATGGCCTCCTTCTGCACTGTAGGGATTCTATGATCTATAAAAAGGACATTGTACACCACATCTAGGGATCGTCAGGTAGTCCAACTACAGAAAATGTCTTGGCTGGATCTCCCATTATGGCTTGGGGGGTTTACAGTGAAATGCAAGCACCTCTAAAACTGCTGTCTCGGAGCTACTGGCAATGGGCACACAGATAATGCACAACCAGTAACGGTGCTGTTTCTGCTGGACTGCTGGCTGGCATGTCTCTGGGACTAATCAGGAATAATGGCCACTTGGCAGCTGTTTACCATGAATCTACCTTCTTCAGCAGGGCTGGGAGTAGGAGTCAGGCCAGAGGCACTGAGGAAGAAAACAAAACGCTGGCAAAACACAGCAAGATTTTCAGTGTAAGGACAGATAACAGTCAGGGACAAATCTTCATCAGAAATAACACTGGAAATACTGGTCTGTTTTCTCAATATGACGAATCTGCCAGTTATTCCTAACATTTTCCACCTGTTTACTACATTAAAGGAAGTCGAGGTAAAGTCAGGGAAACACTTACCCAGGGAGAAATGTGGAATCCTCTCACACAAAAGGATGTGGTGGTGGTAGAGTCTGCTGGAGTGTTAAAACCAGATCAATAGATTATTGGGAAAGGAGATTGGGATTTGGAGTAGATGGAGTTGAGGTCCAGGGCAGCTGGAATCTAACTGAATGGCTGCGCAGGCCCAATGGACAATCTGGCCGTCTCCGTCCATTCCTTTTGTATTTACATGAAGATCAGAGCTGATATTTAAAAAGACAATTATGTAAAGATTGACTCACTGAAGACAGCCCTCATTCTTCTCAATCTGGGCATGGCAGCTTGGGCAGCGTTTGGAGATCAGTTTTGCCAGGTGTTTGCTTTGTGCTTCCATTGTCATTCCTTCATAATAACCACCATCATCCATCCACTGAGACATGTGGCTGCAGCTAGCAGGGTAGTGTGCCTGAAATAAACAAGGCAGGGCTGCAGGTTCACAGTGCGATGCTAGGTTTCATGGCTCCACAATATTAATATTTTAAAAATCACATCACGGAATTTGGCATTAGCTCTGACTGCAAAACAGCATCAGCAACGCAAGTTCATCAGTTTAAATGCAAAGAAAATGCTCTAAATCTCACCGGAGAAGCTGCTCTAATTGGACTCGAGACAGTGTCCCTCAAACGTTGCCTCCTCCTCCCCTCCATTACTCATACAAACCTTCCCTACCCACATATAACTCGTTTTTACTATTTCTATATGGGTAGAGGAGTGGACCGATGAGGGATTTACACATTGGAGACAGGGGGCATGGCTGAGGTTTTAATAGAATAATTTGCATCTGTCTTTGCCAAGAGGTAAATACTACCCAGGCTATGGTGACAGACAAGGAAACTCTGTCACTAGAGACGTTCAAAATCGATAAGGAGGAAGTGTTGAATAGACAGTCGGTTCTGAAAGTTGACAAAGCACCCGGAACGGATCCAAGGACATTGAAGGAAGTCAAAATGGAAATTGCAGGGGTGATAGCCATAAAATTTCTGTCTTCCCTAGACTTGGAACATGCCAGAGGACTGGGGAATTGCAAATGTTCAAAAAAGGTCGTAAGAATAGTCCCAGTAATTATTGTCCAGTCAATTTACCATCAGTGGTGGGCAAGTTTATAGAAACAATTGCTCGGGATAGAATTATTAATCACATGGAAAAATGTGGGATTCGGAATATGGACTTCTAAAGGGGAAATCATGTCCAACTAACTTGCTGAGGTTTTGAGGAGATAACAAAAAGAGCTGATGAAGGCAGTCTGTTGATGTGGTCCACATGGACTTTCAGAAGGCATGCGATACAGTGCCGGACAACAGACTTGTGAGAGAAGTTATAGTACATGGAATAAAAGGGACTGTAGCAACCTGGATACAAAATTGGCTGAGTAATAGGAAGCAGAGAGTAACGGTCAATTGATATTTTTCAGGCTGGAGGAAGGTTTGTGTTCCCCAAGGGTCTATATTGGGACCTTTGCTTTTCCTGTTATATATAATGATTTAGACCTTGGTGTGCAGGGGATAATTTCAAAGTTTGCAGATTACACAAACCTTGGAAGCATTGTAAACTGTGAAGACAGTGCAGAATTTCAAAAGGACATAGACATGTTGATGGAATAGGCAGTTAGATGGCAAATGAAGTTCAATGTGGATAAGCGTGTGGTAATGCATTTTGCGAGGAAGAACATGGCGAGACAATATAAAATATGGGGTGAAATTCTAAAAGGGATGCAGGAGCAGAGGGACCTGGGTGTATTTGTGCATAGACATTGAAGGTGGCAGGACAGGTGGAGAGAGTAGTTAATAAAGCATATGGTGTTCTGGGCTTTAGTAATAGGGGCATACAGTACAAGAGCAAGAAGGTTACACTGAACTTATACAAGACACTAGTTAGACCTCAGCTGGAATATTCTGGACAGTTCTGGACGCCACTCTACAGGAAGAATGTGAGCGAAGTGGAGAGAATACAGAAGTGGTTTACAAGAATTGTTCCAGGGATGAGAAACTTCAGTTATGAGGATAGATTGGAGAGGTTGGGACTGGTGTCCTTGGAGAGAAGAAGCCGGAGAGGAGATTTGACAGAAATGTTCACAAGGGGTCTGGACAGAGTGGATCAGGAGAAACTTGTTAAAGAATCAAGAACAAAAGGCACAGATTTAAGGTAATTTGCAAAAGAAGCAAATATGATGCGAATGAATCATAAAATCCCTATAGTGTAGGAGGAGGCTATATGGCCCATCAAATCAGCATCTGATCTCCGAAAGAGCACCCAGGCCCACATTCCACCCTATCCCTGTCACACCACACATTTACTAAGGCCAATCCATCTAACCTACACATCTTTGGACTGTGGGAGAAAACTGGAGCACCCGGAGGAAACCCACGCAGACACAGGGAGAATGTGTAAACTCCACAAAGTCACCCAAGTCTGGAATCAAACCTGGGTCCCTGGCATTGAGGCAGCAGTGCTAAGCACTGTGCTACCATGCCACGCCTGAGAAAAGGTTTTTCATACAACGAGTGGTTGATGTCTGGAATACTCCCTGGAAGTGTGGGGGAGGCAGGTTCAATCGAGGCATTGGAGAGCATTAAATGATTATTTGAATAGGAACAATGTGCAGGGGTACAGGGGAAAAGGCAGGAGAATGGCGCATGTAATGTTCATTTGGAGATCTGGTGCAGACACAATGAGTCAATTCCCCTCCTAAGCCGTAACAACTCTGTGATAACCCTTGCGGTTACCATCTTTGTAGATTGTGCCAATTCCCCAGAACTAAGGAAGAGTGGACCAGGGATCATCAGTCCTTGTCACCAGAACTAAGGAAAGGTGGACCAGGGATCGTCAGTCCTCGTCGCCATGCAGTGATGTGCTGCCAAGTAATGATGCCCACCCAACTGGTTGAATTGATTGTCTGGGTGAGAATTTGGCTGAGATGCTATCAAGTCTAATACAGAGTAATGCATTTTGGAAGGTCTAATACAGATAGGAAATATACAGTAAATGGCAGAGCCCTTAAGAGTATTGATAGGCAGAGAGGTCTGGGTGTACAAATACACAGGTCACTGAAAGTGGCAACACAGGTGGAGAAGGTAGTCAAGAAGGCATACAGCATGCTTGCCTTCATCGGCCGGGGCATTGAGTTTAAAAATTGGCAAGTCATGTTGCAGCTTTATAGAACCTTGGTTAGGCCGCACTTGGAATATAGTGTTCAATTCTGGTCGCCACACTACCAGAAGGATGTGGAGGCTTTGGAGAGGGTACAGAAAAGATTTACAAGGATGTTGCCTGGTACAGAGGGTATTAGCTATGAGGAGAGATTGGAGAAACTTGGTTTGTTCTCACTGGAATGACGGAGGTTGAGGGGCGACCTGATAGAAGTCTACAAGATTATGAGAGGCATGGACAGAGTGGATAGTCAGAAGCTTTTTCCCATGGTGGAAGAGTCAATTACTAGGGGGCACAGGTTCAAGGTGCGAGGGGCAAGATTTAAAGGAGATGTACGAGGCAGATTTTTTACACAGAGGATGGTGGGTGCCTGGAACTCGCTGCCGGGGGAGGTAGTGAAAGCGGATACGATAGTGGCTTTTAACGGGCGTCTTGACAAATACATGAATAGGATGGGAAGAGGGATATGGTCCCCGGAAGGGTAGGGGGTTTTAGTTAAGTTGGGCAGCATGGTCGGTGCAGGCTTGGAGGGCCGAAGGGCCTGTTCCTGTGCTGTAGTTTTCTTTGTTCTTTGAGTCACCAATCTGCTGTGCAACTACACTCTTTCACAAGTTAGTGCCTGCAGGGAGCTGGGGAAACGTTAGGGGTAAGGAGGAAAAACATTTTTGAGCCATACGTGGTCTTTAAGAGAATAAGATTTACATTCAAAACCATCTGAACACAAGGAATGAAAAAACTTGGATTGAGAAAGGAATATTTCCATTTAATTTGGAGCTGGCTCTTCAGGATAACACCAGGTTAAAGTCCAACAGGTTTATTTGGTAGCAAATGCCATTAGCTTTCGGAGCGCTGCTCCTTCGTCAGATGGAGTGAATATCCAAGGTTCCCAAAAGAGGAGGAAACAATGTGCTCACAACCCACACTCGTACGGTTGTTAGTGTCCTGATCAAAGGCAGGATTTAGAGCATGTACCCTTCAGTACCTTTTACCTCAGGGAGAGTGTATAGGGCAGGGGGGAGGCATTTGCATTTATATCACTCCTCTCATGACTGCAGGCTATCCCAAACCGCTTTACAGCCAATTAAACACTTCCAAAGTATTGTTGTAATGTACAAAATTGGTTACTACTAATTTGATCACTACCAAGTCTCACAAACATCAATGTAATAATAACCAGATCAACTGATTTGGAAATGTTAACTGAGGGATAAGTATTGGCCTGAACATTGGGAAAACAGTGCCAAGAGATGTGACAGATGGGACAATTCAGCCCTGTCCTATTGTTGCAATGAAGAATCAGTCTGGATTTCAGAGACGGAGAGAGCATTTATACTTACCTCAGGAAAATTACAGGAGAAGCAAGAGGACCAGCAGCACTTGGAACAAGTGCCAACGCTACCTATGCCCTCTTTGCACAGAATCTGATCACAGCCTTGTGGATTGGTACACCAGGTTAGATTTGAACAGCATTCCACATAACCACGCAGCAGGGTTTTGGAATACTGCAGGAAAAGAGAAAGCACCGTCAGGATCAGCAGCTCCAGAGCACTAACTTATCAAATTCACCTAACATTTAACTCATCCCAACTCAGCACACATGTTGATCTTTCCCTACACTCTAGCTATGACTATAACACTATATTCTGCACTCTCTCCCCAAGTACTCTATAAATGGTATGCTTTATCTGTATAGGGTGCAAGAAACAAGACTCCTCACATGACAATAAGAAATCAAATCAAATCACCTTCTACACCTTTAAGGTGATGTTTTGTTTTACTGAACATTATTTCACATTTTGAAATGGAGATTTCTGTTAACTACAGATTTGCATTATTTTTTCTTTATTCTTTCATGGGACGTGGGTGTCACTGGCTGGGCCAGCATTTAGTGCCCATCCTGAATTGCCCTTGAACTGAGAGATTTGCCAAACCATTTCAGAGGGCAGCTGAGAGTCAATCACATTAGTTACATGTAGGTCAAACCAGGTAAGGACGGCAGAATTCCTTCCCGAAAGGACATTAGTGAACCTGATGGGTTTTTACAACAATTGATGACACTTCTCCCGGGATTTAGAACAGAGACTGCCAATGGCTTTGAGAATCACCACAGTGTTACCACCTGCATTGCCCAGAATATAACTTTCAAACGATGTGACCCATTCAATGGAAACACTGCTATTCATTGCAGTAAACTAAGTTGTCACTTTTCTCATGCTGCTGAAAATCAATATGGAACATTTGCATTTTCAGGACTGTGTTCCTGCCGGATGTACAAATCCAAGCCCTCAACAACTCGTAATCTCACAATCTGACGGAGATCTTACAAACATTCTGCTTTGAACACACACAATGCAGCTTGTCTTCATTCATAAAAATCTAGGTCTTTTCCTTTGCCTCGGATAAAGCATGGATCGAGAGTCAATTAACTGAAGCAAAAGTTCTATTAATTTTAATGAATTAATTGTTAATTAATGTAGAAATGTCTCACCTTGGCTGCAATCTCACTGTCACTTATAATCGAGGAGATAAATGCATTGGTTGGCTGTGCAGGGCAGTCAGAGATTGGGCACGTACAATTCTGCACCAGGTTCTGCTCAATTCTTGTGATTAAATACTCTTTCCAACAGGACTGGGGATACAAAGTTCAAAACTAGATTAAAATACAACCAATAACTTCAATCAGAATCATCGTTCTGCTCTACTCTGCTCCTGTCACCATCCAGAGGAAAGTAACACATTCTTACACATCAGAGGAGCTGTGAAAATTAACTGGATAAAGTACCGTATGATTCTTCAGACTCCAAGAGATCGCAGGAGGAATTCTTATAGAAGTGAATGAAATATTTAACAAGACAGCTTGGTATAATATTCCACCAGTGATCAGGATGGCTTCAAACCTCAGGCAGCAGAAAGCACATTCAGACCTGGCTGGGATATGTTGCAAAGGCAATGAATTGATTAAACTGAATGCTATAA
The DNA here is from genome assembly GCF_964213995.1 of Mustelus asterias. Lineage (NCBI taxonomy): Eukaryota > Metazoa > Chordata > Chondrichthyes > Carcharhiniformes > Triakidae > Mustelus > Mustelus asterias. The sequence goes on from NC_135805.1 coordinate 10,122,386, forward strand.
TGGCAATCTGGAATCAGATTGGCCAAATGGCATCCTCAGTTGAACTGATCTCGTGGCCTCAGAAGTGACGAGATCCACTGGGTGAATGAAATCAGGTTCTAAAATATTAATTTCTCATTAGGCAGAGGTTATCTGTCACATGCAAAGGTGTTCTGACGCATGGTCAGATTCTTTGCTTTTCTCTTCACAGGTGCTGTCTCTTTGTCTAGAATTTTCTGTTTTTATTCAATCTTTCACATAGCCAGCTCCTGTCATAATTAGCCGACAAACAGGAAAAACAGTAACAGTCTTCCCTGTAGTGTGATCTTACACCATTTGTAAAACAATTCCTTGGTTCAGATGAGCTAAGGACAGGGTCATGTTGTGGACAGCTGCTAAATTTAAGGAGCACAAACATCCTGTGAAGGAGGCCAAGTCTCTGAACGTATTCAAAAGAGAAATAGATAACATTTTAGATTTTAATGGGGAACATGGCATTGAGATACGGATCAGCCATCATCATATTGAGTGCAGAGCAGGCTCAATGGGCCGAATAGCCTACTCCTGCTCCCAGTTTCTATGTTTTTCCTTCCTAATCTCAGGACATGATGCTTTGCAGTCGTCCTCTGAACATCAAGATCTCAATTTCAGGTCAAGTTAGTTCCTCTCAACCAGCAGTCAAATACTATAATTGACTTTCATAATCCTGGAGTAGAAAGGGAGAAGCCAGGGTGTGTATTCTTGGTCACGATTCAGCAACCCTACAAGTGAGGATAAGGTAGGTTTAACTGGGACCTCATTCCCCGTGGATACCTCATTGCTGCACACCATCTTGAGTCACAGATAAAGAATAACTGCGTGCGCGTGTTACCACTGTGTACTTGTAACTATAACCAAGACTGAGTCAGTGTCATTGGGAAAGGAAGTAGGGAAGTTAGTGGGCAAATAAAACAAACAATTCTTACCTGTCTATTGCTGCTGTGATAAAACGATTCTATATATCGTGTATATCAGTGGATATCATCCTGTATATCAGTCAATAACAGCACTGCAGTTCCACTCAGCCCATCTCCTCTCCACATTAACTTTGAAACCAAAGCATTCGCAAACTTTGGAATCCATAATCAGATGCTGAGTGTGTATTTGTGCACAGGGATATTCACATAGGTTCTACTTTCAGCCAGGGGGCAATCTTATTTCGAAACAGCATTCTGTACATCCAACAAATCTGAATTTTGGTTAGGGCTAGGATTCAAACTCTCAATCCTCCAGTTAGGAGCCTAATGTAGCAACAAGACCTGAAATCTCCTTGCTGAGCAAAAACTCACTCTCCCCCACTTTTCTCCCTCCTCCCTTTATTCTAGCTGTGGGCCCGATACTTCCCTCAGTCTTCCATCTCTTCTACATGCTTGCGTTTTTACCCGGCTTTCTGACAGTAAGGTATAAACCCTGCAAAGCTGCACACAACATCCTGCCCAGGAGTGTAACCGGACTCACCTTACAGCAGTAGTGCATGCAGCAAAGAGTGGGAGCAGCTTCGCTTTCATTACTAAGCAGGTTTAGACAAACGGGGCACTGGGTGATGGGGCTGCTGAGTGCTTGCGGGTTCCGGACCTGAAGTCCCGCCACCAACAAGAGAACTTCGCGATCTTCAGCATACCGCTGCACCAACAAGTCAACGTTCCACTTGCTGTGCATGAGCAAGTGCTGCGACACATCAGTGGAAATGCTGAGGGTGTCTGCTACCTGCAGGACAGTCTGGTTCATCAGTTGCTGCACCTCCTCTTGGCTCATGGTTCGCCCCATCGACATAAGCACCGACTCCAGCACTCCTTCTTCTGAACTCTGTGACCCAGCCTCAAAACCGCCATCAAAGCTTAGGACAAACCAAAAAAAAAACACAATTTAACCCCTTGAGCACCGAGTCATCAGTGCAGATTCCAAACCATTAGCCACACATTCCAACACCTTAACCAGAACAGACATCTAACGCCAGATTTAAACAATTGAGGTGTTGCAGTTCGATGTAATTTTCAGCCGGGGCCCTGTTTGCCTATTCAGCAGAAGGGAGTTCTTCCAGTGGGCTGGCCCACATCCATTCCTCAGCCATCCTCACCAAAACTGGTGAACTGGTCACATACATAATGCTGTTTGAAGGATCTTACCATGCACAAATTGGCTGTTGTGCTGGCCCATAAAACAGGGACTACATCTGTTACATTGATAGGCTGAGAAGCACACTGGCAGATGCTGAAGACTCAAAAGGCGCTCTATAAATGCAAATGCAATTATTTGTTCTTTGCAGTTTTAAGGAAAATTGTTGATTTGAGGACAATTTCAATTTCATGATCTTTCATTGATCTAAAATGCCAATTATTTCTCTCCCTTCCGATGGCCTGCTGAATATTTCTGTTTATTAATAATATGACAGTTTTTAAATTGGTTCTTGGTACCTGCTTTCACTGTGGAGGAAGAGAACAAAAGCACAAGTATTACCTAAAAATGTCAAAGGTTGGGGGCGGGGGGGAATAATAAATTTGATAGAATTCACCTTTATTGAAGAAAGGATGGATGGACATTCCGAGTAACTATTATCATCAGTTTAACATCAATGGGTTGTAAGCTTTTAGAAAGAAATCATAGAAAATATTAACAGACACTTTGGAGTTAATGAAGGAAAAAGCCAGCACAGATTTATAAAAGGCAAATCGTGCTTGCCAAATCTCAATTTTTTTTAGTGAAGTAACAGAGCGGGTTGATGGAAAGAACGTAGTGAATGTTACGAATATGAACTTTAAGTACAGTAAAGGACTGGCTAACAAAATTGATGCTCAATAGGAATGTCAGTGTCAGCTTGGATAAAAAAACTGGTTCAAGGACAGAGAGCGAGCGAGCTGTGGAAAATAGGTTCAGACTGGAGGACAGCAGACAATGTGTTCCCCAAGGGTCAGTGCTGGGAGAGCTACTTTCTTTGCAGAATATCAATGACTTGGATATTAAAACACAGAGTAAAAGTTCAACATTTGCAATGATACCAAACTTGGAGGCGTGGCAGACAGAGAGGATGGTAACAATTGACTGCAACATAACATGGAAAGGCTGACAGAATGGGCAGAGAAGTGGCAGATGGAATTTAAGAGAAGTGTGAGGTTATGCATTTTAGTAGAAGGGATGGGGAGAGACAATGGAGGCTAAATGGCCCCTGTGTTAGAGAGTGAGCAGGGACAGAGGAACCTGGAGTTTCACATGTATCGGTTTTTGAAGGTGGCAGAACAGAGTGAGAGATTGGCTAGCTCAGCACACTGGATCCTGGGCTTCATAAATAGGAACATTCAGTGCAAAAGCAGGAAAGGTATGCTGAAACTTAAGCCACAATTAAATTAATACATCCAGTTCTGGTCCCTAACTTTAGGAAAGCTGGGAGGGTACAGAGGAAATTTATGGTTAAGACGACAGAGCTGGCTAAAGTTACCTGGGAAATTAGTTTAAAGGGTGGGACAGTGGCAGAAATTTAAAACAATATTTCATAACACTCGGCAAACATTCCATTGAGAAAAGAAGGATGCGCCATCCACAGCTAATGAAGGAAGTTAATGATAGGAGCATTCTTTTTATTATTCATTCATGGAACTTGGGCATCGCTGGCAAAGACAGCATTTATTGCCCAAACCTAATTGACCTGGAGAAGTGGTGGTGAGCCACCTTCTTCGACTGCTGCAGATGTAAGTCTACCCACACAGTGCTGTTAGGGGGGGATTTCCAGGATTTTGACCTAGGTACAGTGAAGGAACACAATATATTTCAGGATAGAGTGTGGCTTGGAAGGGAATTTCCAGGTGGTGGTGTTCCCATATGTCTGCTGCTTTTGTCGTTCCAGATGATAGGGGTCTTGGGCTTGGAAGGTACTGTCTAATGAGCCTTGGTGAGTTCCTGCAGTGCAGCTTGTAGCTGATACACATGGCTGCCACTGCTTGTCAGTGGTGAAGGGATTGAATGTCTCTGGAAGGGGTAGCGATCAAGCGGGCTGCTTTGTCCTGGATGGTGTCAAGCTTCTTGAGTGTTGTTGGAGCTGTATTCATCCAGGCAAGTGGAGAGTATTCCATCACACTCCTGACTTTTGCCTTGTAGATGTTGGACTGGCTTTAGGGAGGCAGGAGGTGAGTCAATCACCACAGGATTCCTAGCGTTTGACCTGCTCTGGTAGCCACAGTATTTAGGCTAATCCAGGTCAGTTCCTGGTCAATTGTAACCCCCAGAACGTTGAAGAAAAAGTACAATTCTATGTTAACGGGAAGTCATGAAGATTGGACAGAATTTTAAAAAACAACGAAGAATGATTAAAAAAATAATGAGGGAGAAATTAGAGTATGAGAGAAAGATGGCTAGAAATATAAACACTGATAGCAAGTGTTTCTATGGGTATTTCAAAAGGAATAGAGTAGCTAAAGTGAGCACTGGTTCTATAGAAAGGGAATCTGGGGAATTGATCATGGAAAGGAAATAGCAGAAGCATTGAACAGATAATTTAATGTCTGTCTTCACTGCAGAAGATGTAAGTAACATCCCAGAAATACCTGTGAATCAAGAGGTGGCAAGGAGGGAGGATCATAAAACTGCTACAATCACCAGGGAAAGGATACTGAGAAAATGTCTTCACAATAGAAAACACAAGTTTCATATCAGAAATAGATGGTAAGCTAGGGGGCTAAAAAGAGTGAAGAAGTTACCAATATTAATATCAGCAGACAAGAAGCATTGGAGGAATTTAAGAGACTAAAATCCAAATCCCGGGACCTGTTGGCACACACGTTAGAGTTCTAAAAGGGGTAGCTACAGAGATAATGGATGTGCTGGCTAGGATTTTCCAAATTTCCTTCAACTCAGGAACAGTCCCACTTGATTTAAAGTTGGCAAACTTTACAGCACTTTTCAAGAAAGGAGGGAGTGAATTCCAAAGATTCGCAAGTTAAACCAGTGAACTGAATATCAGTTACTGATGAAATGCTAGAAGTTTTTTTACAATGCACTTGGAAAAGCAGAGTATGATTAAAACAAGTCAATGTGGTTTTACTAAAGGAAAATCCTGTTTGACAAATTAATTAGAGTTTGTGAGGAAGTAACTAGTCAGGTAGGTAAAGAGGAACCAATTGATGTAAATATACCTGGATTTCCAAAAAGTATTCAATGCCACACAAAAGGTTAATAGGCAAGTTGGAGGTAGTATTTTAGCATATTAGAAGATTGAGTAACAGATAGAAAGCAAAGTGGGCATGAACAGCCCTTTTTCAAATTGGTAGTGAATAGTGAAATACTACAGGGATCAGTGCTGGGGCCTCAGCTATTTACGATCTATATTAATGACTTAGATGAAGAGCCATGAAGCAATGTATCAAAGTTTGCTGATGAAAACAAGCTAGATGAAAAGGTGACCTGTGGTAGGACAATGAGAGGCTGCAAAAGAAATATAGACAGGTTAAGTGAGTGGGCAACAAGATAGTACATTAAGTGTAAAGTAGGGAAGAAGTTATTCACTTTGGTTATAATGGAAAAGCAGAATTATTTTAAAAGGTGTTAAACTTGTAAGTGTTGTTGTTCAAAGAGGCATACGTGTACAAAGAACACAGAAAGCTAGCATGTCGGTGCAGCAAGCAATTAGAAAGGCAAATGACATGTTGGTCTTTATTGCAAGGGGAATGAAGTCCAAGGATAAAGAAGTCAGCTGCAATTGTACAGGGTTTTGCTGAGATCATATCTGGAATAGTGTGTGCAGTCTTGGTCTCCAGTTAAGAAAGGATATAATTACAGTAGAGGCAGTACAACAAAGGTTCACTGGACAGGTCCCTGGGACGAGGGGATTGTCTTATGATGACAGGATAAGTAAATTGGGTTTATATTCTCTGGTTTTTAGAAGAATGAGAGAATCTCATTAAAACTACAAGATTCTGATGGGGCTTGATGGGGTGAATGCTGAGTGATTGTTTCCAATGGTTGGGGAATCTAAAACACGGGGCAGTGTCAGGATAAGGGGTTGATCATTCAGATGAGAAGAAATCAGTCAAAGGATTATGAATTTTTGGAATTCTCTACCACAGTGGGTTGTGGATACCCCATCGTTTAAGGCATTTACATTTAATACTAGGACAGATACAATTGCTGGTCTCTAGGGGGATTAAGGGATATGGGGAATGGGTGGGAAAATTGAGTTAAAGTCCAAGGTGAGCAATGATCAGGTTCGACAGGTCTACTCCTACTATTTCTTATGTCCTTGAGTAAAGGTTAACAAGTTCAAGACCTAAAGGGCTTCATCCTAGGGTTTTACAATATGTGATTGCCGAGATAGGACATGCATTGATTGTAATTTTCCAAAGTTCCTTAGGCTCTGGAAAGGTCCCATCAGATTGGAAAATAGCAAATTAGAGGGAGACAGTAAGCAGGACCAGTTAGAGGGAAAATGCTAGAATCTAGTATTACGGAGGTTAGAACAGAGCATTTAGAAAATCTTAACGCAACCAGGCAGAGTCAACATGGCTTTGTAAGAAGGAAATTTGTTTGACAAATTTATTCGAATTCTTTGAGGAAGTAACAAGCAATGTAGACAAAGGGGAACTGTAGACGGTGTCCTTGGATTTCCAAAAGGCATTTGACAAGGTGCCACATCAAAAATTACTACACAAAATAAGAGCTCATGGTGTAGGGGGTAACATATTAGCATGGTTAGAGGACTGGGTGTCTAACAGAAGCAGAGAGTAGGGATAAATAGGTAATTTTCTGTTAGCGAGCTGTAACTAGTGAAGTGCCACAAGGATCAGCGATGGGGCCTCATCTATTTATAATCTACATCAATGACCTGGATGAAGGGACTTGAACATTGCTACGTTTGCTAATGGCACAAAGATAAGAATGAAAGGTGATCTGACTGAAAGGTATAAGATCTGGAGCAGACTTGACAGGTTGGATGCTAAGAGGATGTTTCCCCTTGTGGGAGAGACTAGAACTAGGTGATACAATTTAAAAATAAGGGATCGCAAATTCCCATTGACCCTCTCGGAGAGTCATCAAGCTGTGTAATTCTCATTCCCAGACAGCAGTGGAGGCTGGGTCATTTATTTTTTAGGCTGAGTTAGTTAAACTCTTGATATCAAGGAAATCAAAAGTTGTAGACAGTAGTTAGGGAAATAAAGTTGAAAGTAAAGGCCACAATCAGATCACCAATAATCCTATCAAACGGGGGGGCTGAATGGCCTACTCCTGCTCCTGATTTTTATGTTTGCATGAACTAGAATGGTTCCAGGGACGAGGAGTTTTAGCTGCAAGGGAGCTGGGGATGTTCTCCTTGGAGCAAAGGAGATTGAAGGGAGATTTGTCAAGGGAGTATAAAATTCTGATAGGTTTAGACAAGGTACACAAGGAAATACTGTTCCCATTAGCTGATGGTACAAGCACAAGGGAATACGGTGAATGGGAGAAAGAATTTTAAACAAATTGAATAGCGATGATCTGGAACTTGCTGACTAGAAGGGTGGTGGAAGCGGTGATGCTGAAATTGGATGGGCACATAAAGAAAACAAAGGTTCTCAGTGAATACTCTATTTCTGTCTTCACTAAGGAGAGGAATGATTCAGACATTCTTCTAGAGGAGGAGTGAGAACATTTAGAAACAATAAACAAAACGAGTGAGGAAGTACTGGAGAGACTGGCATCTTTGAAGGTGGATAATTCACCAGGGCCGGATGAATTGTATCCCAGGCTTTTGAAGGAAACAAGGGAGGAAATAGCTGCTGCTCTGAGGATCAATTAGCACTCCTCACTAGATACAGGCGAGGTCCCAGAAGATTGGAGGGCTGTGAATATTGTAGTATAATTTAAAAAGAGTACGAAGGATAGGCCAGATAATAGAAGGCCGAGCGGCCTGACTTTCATGTTAGGCAAATTATTAGAATCAATTCTGAGACACAGGATAAACTGTTACTTAGAAAGACACGATTGATCAGGGATAGTCAGCATGGTTTTGTTGGGAAGATCATGTCTTGCTAACTGAATAGAATTTTTTGAGGAAGTAACAAGGAAGATTGATGAGGGTAGTGCAGTGGATGTTGTCCACTTGGATTTCAATGAGGCCCATATGGCAGACTGATCAAAATACTGAAATCCCATGGGATACAGGGGAATGAGGTGAGTTGGTTCAGTGTCAGGAAACAAAGGGTAATGGTCAATGGATATTTTTGCAAATGGAAAGCGGTTTCTAGTGGTCTTCCACAGAGCTCAGTGTTGGGACCCTTACTGTTTGTTGTATATATTAATGATTTAGACTTAAATTTGGGAGGCATGATTGGGAAATATACAGATGACACAAAAACTAGCCATGTAGTTGATGGTGAAAAGGATAGTTGTCGACTCCAGAACGATAGCAATGATTTGATTGAGTTGACAGAGATGGGGCAAATAGAATTCAGTTTGGAAAAATGTGAAGTTATACATTTGGGGAGAGCAAACAAAGCAATGGAATACTCAATAAATGGGAGGATATTGAGAGGGGTTGAGGAAATTAGAGAACTTGGGAGTGCAACAAGCTGGTAGGACAGGTGGATACGGTGGTAAAGAAAGCATATGGAATATGTTTCTTTATTGGATGAGGTACTGAATACAAAAGTAGGGATGTATTGCTGGAACTGTATAAAACGCTGGGTAGGCACAGCTAGACTTCTATGTATAGTTCTGGCCGTCACGTTTACTTTAGAGAGAGTGCAGAGGAGATTTACAAGAATGTTGCCAGGGCTGGAAAATTGCAGTTTTCAGGAGGGATTAAATAGGCTAGGGTTGTTTTCCTTAGAGCAGAGGTGCCTGGGCTCAGCTTGGCTCAAAACCAGGCACAGAGATGAAAAGCCGGTGTGTGATTCTACAATACCACCTGTTTCCCAAACCACTAAAGAGTTTTTAAAACCATTTCACTTTTGCTTAGGTGATAGAGGAGGTTTGAGGTTGAGTTATGTTGGAAAGGGACTCAATCTAATATCTGCCACAGACACAACCAAAATAAAATAAAAGAGAGGGCAATTAGATGATCAAAAATTTGTAAACAACATTTTATTACAATAATAGTTGAAATAAACAAACTAATCTCAGATGCTAATACAAACATCATTTCTGCATCAGTGCAGGAAACATGAGCTGACAATTGATGCTGTTTTGGTGATTTGGTTCAATAAAGCAGTTACATTGTTCCTGTTGTAATGTACTGAGAGGTTGATTTCCCAAAAGCATGAATCCAATCCTGCCAAATGCAAATTTTCCAAGATCCAATTTTTTTTGTAACAATTCTGTGATTCTCTGCCTGGCCCAACCTATTGCATACAGCAGAACTCCGACTGTGAATGCTAGATACAGGCAGCTGATAATTGTTGTAGCTACAAACTGGTGACCTGAGAGCTGAAGATATAACACAGATTATTGCACAAAATAGTACTTTTCTTTTCAATAAACAGAACCCTGGAAACTAGACTGTCCCAATAGCTCTGCCTAAGTTTATCAGCGAGTAGCTGAAGTATGTTGTGCTCAGTTACCTGGTCTCAGCTAGCAGTACGGTGAGGGGTATATTTGCTCTCAGCAACCTTAGGTTATGGAAGGAAACAGGAGGGAAAAAAAACAAACCACCCAGTGAATGGCCACTTTCTCAAGGTGCCATAGGGCTCCTGGTGTCTGTGGTTCAGAACCAAGAGATAACACCTTCAGGACAAGAGAAATGGAAAACCTTTCATCCCCATTTTGCAGGGGTGACATTTGTGCTGTTAAATTGGAGATATGCTGTTCTATTCTATTCTTTTATTGAAGGCTGTCTGCCTTACTGTCCAATTAAACTATTTTGGTTCACATCGCCTGGCCAATCGATGCAGAGTAGAAGACATGCATCTCATCTGACAATCTAAAAGCTGGAGGGCATTCATTCTCAAATAGCTTTGAACCCAAAGTGCAAAAGTTAAAGCAGTTTTTCTCTTACTGAAGGTTTGTTATAGCCACAATCTGATGAAAAAAGCAAGCAGTCAAAGCCAGTCACTTAAATGAAGTTAATCGATATATGGATGTAGATTGCTGGTAATTTGGCATTACCTAAATAGTGATTGATTCTCTCTGCTGTTGCTGCTTGACTCCATGGTTTTTGCTCCAAGTTTTCGGAACATCGTGTGTGCTTGTCCTTTCCGGGGGGTTGTTGGATCCTCGAGCACATACTCCAGAATGTGAGGATTGTCTTCATTGCGCCTGACGTAACCCTTGTTGATAAGATGCATGATGCAAGACAGTACATCCATATTGCTGCAGTTTAAGTGAAGGAACTTTGGTGCTAAACTTGACTCCTGATTCTGACACCTTTCAATCACCTGCAAATAGTTCAGTGACACAAGAAACAGTTCTTTAAAATTACAGTACCATCTATCACTCCACACACTTATCTAAAGGAGCCTTTTTGTTATGAGGGAACAGTTTTGACAATAAATATTACATGTATCACAATTGTATGGAAGCATCTAAGAGTGCAACTTGATCTAGGTAGACAACTTAAATACCTTTGCACCATTTGTAACGACCATTTTGAAATGGCTGTAATGTCTCTGACTGTACTGAAGCACCTCAAGAATACATATTGTATGTAGAGAACCTGAATATTACTGCACTTCGTGTGATGGCCATTTTGAAATGTTCTTTCAGATATTTTATGAATAAAAGTATGGTTTGGAAAAACAAGCTTTGACAATTACTCTAAGTGCACTTACTGGCTCTAAAACCAGAGTGCCAATTGTTAAACATGATTTAACTTGCCCGGCAAGCTTCCCTGATTGCTCGGTTAATAAATGATAGGACGGCACGGTGGCACAGTGGTTAGCACTGCTGCCTCACAGCACCAGGGACCCAGGTTCGATTCCCAGCTTGGGTCACTGTCTGTGCGGAGTCTGCGCGGGCTCCCCGAGGCTGCATGGGTTTCTTCCGGGTGCTCCGGTTTCCTCCCATAGTCCAAAAGATTGCTGGTTAGGTGCATTGACCATGCTAAATTCTCCCTCGGTGTACCCGAACAGGCGCCAGAGTGTGGCGACTAGGGGATTTTCACAGTAATTTCATTGCAGTGTTAATGTAAGCCTACTTGTGACACTATTAAGTAAACTTTAAATACATCAGCACAACGTCACATAGATTAGAAAGGTTCCAGATTAAATCTCTGATCTCCACAAAGTGAACTGGATACAAAACAAGGCACAAATTGGAGTCCTAAAGGTTGGCTCCATGCACTAGGCTTGGAATTTGGGCAGGATATTCCAGAAATCCCAGTCTATGTGGAAAATGCATATTTGCAGACTGAGGTACACTGCCGACACTCACTAGTGGAAGTACAATGGGTAATTGGCTGAGTGAGATGTCAAGAGCAGGCAGTAGCTGTGGAATGGTACCTCAGCAATCCTCACTGTCTCAAATATCAAGTCACTCATGAAAGTGTACTTGAAGGAAAGCTCTCTGGCTTCCTACAGCAGACAGCATCTGGAACCTGTGGCCCGAACCTTCTCTGTAGCTATTTGAATGCTGCACAATGCTAGGTACCAGTCAGAATCCTCGGCCAATGCGTATGTGCTCTCTCCACTTCTCTCCATACTGCAGAGCAACTGGGACAGGGAACTCAGCATGTTACAGAGCCATGTGCTGAAACCTGTGCCTCACAACCCCATAACAAAACCCAACAAGTGCAACATACTTCAGTAAGAACAAGGAAGTAGGCCACTCAGCCCATTGAGCTTGCTCTGCTACTCAATGCGATCATGGTTAGTCATCCACTTCAAAGCCTTTTCCCCACACTGTCCCTATATCCATTTATGTCATTGGTATTAAGAAATCTGTCACTCTCTGTTTTAAACATAATCAATAACTGAGCTTCCACAGTCCTCTGGGGTAGAAAATTCCAAAGATTCACTACCCTCTCAGTTAAAAAACATTCTCCCCATCTTGGTCTCAAGTAGCTATCCCTTATTTTGAAATTCTGCCCCCTCATTCTAGATTCCCCAATCAGGGAAACATCTTACCTGCATCTGCCCCACCTATCCCTTTAAGGTTTCAACGAGATCTTTATTCTTCGAAACTCGAGAGAATACAAGCCCAGTTTCCCCATAGGACAGTCCTGCCATCCCGGGAACAAGTCCGATGAACCTTCGTTGGCTCCCTCTATGGCAATGGGCCCAACACTGCACACATTACTCCAGGTGTGGAAAATCATGTCTCACAAATTTGATTGAGTTTTTTGAAGGGGTAACCAAGAAGGTAGATGAGGGCAGTGCAGTTGATGTTGTCGACATGGACTTGAGCAAGGCCTTTGACAAGGCACCACATGGTAGGTTGTTGTATAAGGTTAAATCTCACGGGATCCAGGGTGAGGTATCTAAATGGATACAAAATTGGCTATTGGCTTCTTGACAGATGTCAGAGGGTGGTTGTAATGGGTTGTTTTTCAAACTGGAGGCCTGTGACCAGCGGTGTGCCTCACGGATCAGTGCTGGGTCCACTGTTATTTGTCATTTATATTAATGATTTGGATGAGAATATAGGAGGCATGGTTAGTAAGTTTGCAGATGACACCAAGATTGGTGGCATAGTGGACAGTGAAGAAGGTTATCTCCGATTGTAACGGGATCTTGATCAATTGGGCCAGTGGGCTGACAAATGGCAGATGGAGTTTAATTTAGATAAATGCGAGGTGATGCATTTTGGTAGATTGAACCAGGGCAGGACTTACTCAGTTAATGGTAGGGCTTTGGGAAGAGTTACAGAACAAAGAGATCGAGGGGTACATGTTCATAGCTCCTTGAAAGTGAAATCACAGGTGGACAGAGTGGTGAAGAAGGCATTCAGCATGCTTGGTTTCATCGGTCAGAACATTGAAAACAGGAGTTGGGATGCCTTGTTGAAGTTGTATAAGACATTGGTAAGGCCACACTTGGAATACTGTGTACAGTTCTGGTCACCCTATTATAGAAAGGATATTATTAAACTAGAAAGAGCAGTATCTTGACGGTCTACTCTAGTAACTTCCCATCAGTGGAGACATGGCCCAAGACAAAGTGTGTGAACACATTTCATTTTGCACAAAGGATTAAAGTATACATTGTCAAGAGATTTACTAGGATGCTACCGGAACTTGATGGTTTGAGTTATAAGGAGAGGCTGAATAGACTGGGACTTTTTTCTCTGGAGCGTAAGAGGCTGAGGGGTGATCTGATAGAGGTCAATAAAATAATGAGAGGCACAGATCAGCTAGATAGTCAATATCTTTTCCCAAAGAAAGGGGAGTCTAAAACTAGAGGGCATAGGTTTAAGGTGAGAGGGGAGAGATACAAAAGTGTCCAGAGGGGCAATTTTTTCACACAGAGGGTGGTGAGTGTCTGGAACAAGCTGCCAGAGGTAGTAGTAGAGGCGGGTACAATTTTGTCTTTTAAAAAGCATTTAGACAGTTACATGGGTAAGATGGGTATAGAGGGATATGGGCCCAATGCGGGCAATTGGGATTACCTTAGAGGTTTAAAAAAAAGGGCGGCATGGACAAGTTGGACCGAAGGACCTGTTTCCATGCTCTAAACCTCTATGACTCTAAATGCTGGCCTCATGGGTGATGCTTACATCTCATGAATGAGGGGTGATCTCATTGAAAAGGAATTCAGTGTCACTTTCAACTGAACAGACCAGGAAGATTCGCTCATTTCAATGAGGGTAGCATGCGGCTTTCTGCAACTCCCTCAAGGCTGGACACGGATGAGTCCAGAGAGGTGTTCCTACTGGTATTTTCTACCCTCTGACTGCTCTTGGAAAAGAGAGGGTGGATTCAAACACAGCACTGATGTTTTCATCTATTCCTTGGATGTGGATGTCACTGGCAATGTCAGTATTCCTTGCCAATCCCAACGGGCGGCACGGTAGCACAGTGGTTAGCACTGCTGCTTCACAGCTCCAGAGACCTGGGTTCGATTCCCGGCTTGGGTCACTGTCTGTGTGGAGTTTGCACATTCTCCTCGTGTCTGCGTGGGTTTCCTCCGGGTGCTCCGGTTTCCTCCCACAGTCCAAAGATGTGCGGGTTAGGTTGATTGGCTATGCTAAAATTGCCCCTTAGTGTCCTGAGATGCGTCACTTAGAGGGATTAGTGGGTAAAATAGGTAAGGATGTGGGGGTAGGGTCTGGGTGGAATTGTGGTCGGTGCAGACTCGATGGGCCGAATGGCCTCTTTCTGTACTGTGGGGTTTCTATGATTTCCATGAGAAAGTGCTGGTGGGCTTTCCTCTTTGTAAAGGCTTGATACGATGGAGCGGGGACAAAAGGAAAAGGGAAAAAAATACTGGGAGAGTAAGAAGAAGGGGAAATATTGGTTACTGGGACTGATCCTGAGAGATAACATAACAGTATAAACCACCTTTTATACTTCATGGTATCACCACGACCCTTAAGACAATAATAACATGACTGTCACTCCAGGCTTATTTACCTTGAAAACCAGGTTATCGATGTGAAGCTCCTTCTCAGATTTCATGATCTGTACGATCATGCAATAGATAACATTCCTCTTGCGTTCTAATGTGCTGGCAGCATCTTCATCCACATTTAAGTAGGTTTGTTTTGGCAGCAGTGAGCAGTACTGGTTATTTGCTGATCCTCTGGACAATATCTTTTCATTCAGCCTCAGGATCCCTACAATAATACAAAAATGTTGGAAATGAGAAGCACAATAGGGCATTGTGCTCAGCTGGCCAGGCACAGAATGGAACATGTCTGCTAACACAACGAAGGCGAGAGGAACGCATGTCAGACTCCATGAGAATTCCTATAAGCCTCTGTAAGGAACCAGACAGCTCAGTGGATTAGAACAAAGAATACAGCACAGGAAGAGGCCCTTCGGCCCTCCAAGCCCACGCCGCTCCCTGGTCCAAACTAGACCATTCTTTTGTATCCCTCCATTCCCACTCCGTTCATATGGCTATCTAGATAAGTCTTAAATGTTCCCAGTGTGTCCGCCTCCACCACCTTGCCCGGCAGCGCATTCCAGGCCCCCACCACCCTCTGTGTAAAATACGTCCTTCCCTCGCAAACAGAGAAGGGTTATAGGCAGTGCAAGAGGGCAGGTGGACTGGGAACAGAGAAGGGGAGAGGTCAGACCATAGGATTGAGAGGTGTCTACTCTAATGCCAGGAGTATAGTGAATAAACAACTAGCTAAAGGAGGAGAGGGCTTGGGAGATGTTAGTAGCGCTTCAACAAACCGGGTCCAGATAAAGGCTGGCATAAAGACACTTTGCCTGAATGCACGAAGAATTCGAAACAAAGTAAATGAGTTGATGGCACAAATCCATACAAATGAATATGATCTAGTGTCCATCACAGAAACGTGGTTGCAGGGTGACCGGGACTGGGAACTGAATATACAGGGTTATCAGACATTTAGGAAGACTAGACAGGTAGAAAAAGGAGGTGGGGTAGCTTTGTTAATAAAGGATAATATCAGGACGGTAGTGAGAGACGACATAGGCTCTAAGGAGCAAAACGTGGAATCGTTGTGGGTGGAGATAAGGAATAGTAGGGGGAGAAAGACACTGGTAGGCGTGGTCTATAGGCCCCCAAATAATAACCTAGAGGTGGGGAGGGCTATAAACAAGCAAATAATGGATGCGTGCAAAAGTGGAACGGCAATAATCATGGGGGATTTTAACCTACATATTGATTGGTCGACTCAAATTGGACGTGGAGGGCTTGAGGAAGAGTTCTTGGAATGCTGTCGGGATTGTTTCATTGAACAGTATGTTACAGAACCTACGAGAGAGCGAGCTATCTTGGATCTGGTTCTGTGTAATGAGACAGGTAGGATTAGGGATCTTCTTGTGATGAGTGATCATAATATGGTGGAATTTCTGATACAGATGGAGGGTGAGAAAGTAGAGTCCCAAACCAGTGTCCTCTGCTTGAACAGAGGGGAGAACGATAGGATGAGGGTGGAATTGGCTAATGTAGACTGGGCGAGCAGACTGGTAGGTAGGACAGCTGAGGAACAGTGGAGGATTTTTAAGGAGATTTTTTTTAAGTACTCAGCAAAAATATATTCCGGTGACAAAGAAGGACTGTAAGAAAAAGGATAACCGGACGTGGATAACGAAGGAAATAAAGGAGAGTATTAAAATAAAATCAGATGCGTACAGAGTGGCCAAAAATAGTGGAGAATTAGTGGATTGGGAAAGCTTTAAAGAAAAACAAAGAACGACTAAGAAAGCGATTAAGAAAGGAAAGATAGATTATGAAACTAAACTAGCTCAAAATATAAAAAATGATAGTAAAAGTTTTTACAAGTATATAAAAAGGAATAGAGTGGCTAGAGTGAATGTTGGACCCTTGGAAGATGAGAGGGGGGATTTAATAGTGGAAAACAAGGAAATGGCTGAGACTTTAAATAAGTTCTTTGTGTCGGTCTTCACGGTGGAAAACACAAATAGTTTGCCGAATATTAGAGATCGAGAGTTGGTGGGAGGGGAGGTCCTTAATACAATTACTGTTACTAAGGAGGTGGTGCTTGGTAGACTAATAGGACTGAAGGTAGACAAGTCCCCGGGCCCGGATGGAATGCATCCCAGGGTACTGAAAGAAATGGCTGAGGTAATAGCAGATGCGTTAGTAGTAATTTATCAAAATTCGCTGGACTCTGAGGTAGTGCCGGCTGACTGGAAAACAGCTACTGTTACGCCGCTGTTTAAAAAAGGAAGTAGACAAAAGGCGGGTAACGACAGGCCGGTTAGCTTAACGTCCGTAGTTGGGAAGATGCTAGAGTCCATTATTAAAGAGGAAATAACAGAGCACCTGAATAAGAATGGTTCGATCAAGCAGACGCAGCATGGATTCATGAAGGGAAAGTCGTGTTTGACGAATCTACTGGACTTTTATGAAGATGTCACTAGTGCGGTTGACAGAGGGGAACCGGTGGATGTGGTGTTTTTAGATTTCCAGAAGGCGTTCGATAAGGTGCCTCACAAAAGGTTGCTGCAGAAGATTGGGGTACACGGAGTTAGGGGTAAGGTGTTGGCGTGGATTGGGGATTGGCTATCTAACAGGAAGCAGAGAGTTGGGATAAATGGGTGCTTTTCTGGTTGGCAGTTGGTGACCAGTGGCGTGCCGCAGGGATCGGTGCTGGGGCCTCAATTGTTTACCATTTACATAGATGATCTGGAGGAGGGGACTGAATCTAGGGTATTCAAGTTTGCTGATGACACGAAGGTGAGTGGGAAAGCGAATTGCGTGGAGGACGCGGAAAGTCTGCAGAGAGATTTGGATAGGCTGAGCGAGTGGGCGAGGATCTGGCAGATGGAATATAACGTTAGCAAATGTGAGGTTATCCACTTTGGAAGAAATAATAGTAAATTGGAATATTATTTAAATGGAGAAAAATTACATCGTGCGACTGTGCAGAGGGACCTGGGGGTCCTTGTGCACGAATCGCAAAAGCTCAGTCTGCAGGTGCAGCAGGTGATCAAGAAGGCGAATGGAATGTTGGCCTTTATCGCGAGGGGGATAGAATATAAAAGCAGGGAGGTCTTGCTGCAACTGTACAAGGCACTGGTGAGGCCGCAACTGGAGTACTGTGTGCAGTTTTGGTCCCCTTATTTGCGAAAGGATATATTGGCCTTGGAGGGAGTGCAGAGAAGGTTCACCAGGTTGATACCGGAGATGAGGGGTGTAGCTTATGAGGAGAGATTAAACAGATTGGGTCTGTACTCGTTGGAGTTTAGAAGGATGAGGGGTGATCTTATAGAGACATATAAGATAATGAAGGGGCTGGATAGGGTAGAGGTGGAGAGATTCTTTCCACTTAGAAGGGAAACCAGAACTAGAGGGCACAGCCTCAAAATAAGGGGGGGCCGGTTCAGAAGAGTTGAGGGGGAACTTCTTCTCTCAGAGGGTAGTGAATCTCTGGAATTCTCTGCCCATTGAAGTGGTGGAGGCTACCTCGTTGAATATGTTTAAATCACGGGTAGATAGTTTTCTGATCGATAAGGGAATTAGGGGATATGGGGAGCAGGCGGGTAAGTGGAACTGATTCGCTTCAGATCAGCCATGATCTTGTTGAATGGCGGGGCAGGCTCGAAGGGCCAGATGGCCTACTCCTGCTCCTATTTCTTATGTTCTTATGTTCTTATATCCGTGTTAAACCTCCACCCCTCCCCTCACTTTGAACCTATGACCCCTTGTGAACGTCACCACCGACCTGGGAAAAAGCATCCCACCGTTCACCCTATCTATGCCTTTCATAATTTTATACACCTCTATTAGGTCACCCCTCATCCTCCGTCTTTCCAGTGAGAACAACCCCAGTTTACCCAATCTCTCCTCATAACTAAGCCCTTCCATACCAGGCAACATCCTGGTAAACCTCCTCTGTACTCTCTCCAAAGCCTCCACGTCCTTCTGGTACTGTGGCGACCAGAACTGGGCGCAGTATTCCAAATGCGGCCAAACCAACATTCTATACAACTGCAACATCAGACCCCAACCTTTATACTCTGTGCCCCGTCTTATAAAGGCAAGCATGCCATATGCCTTATTCACTACCTTCTCCACCTGTGACGTCACCTTCAAGGATCTGTGGACTTGCACACCCAGGTCCCTCTGCGTATCTACACCCTTTATGGTTCTGCCATTTATCGTATAGCTCCCCCATACCTTAGTTCTACCAAAATGCATCACTTCGCATTTATCTGGATTGAACTCCATCTGCCATTTCTTTGCCCAAATTTCCAGCCTATCTATATCCTTCTGTAGCCTCTGACAATGTTCCTCACTATCTGCAAGTCCAGCCACTTTCGTGTCGTCCGCAAACTTACTGATCACCCCAGTTACACCTTCTTCCAGATCGTTTATATAAATCACAAACAGCAGAGGTCCCAATACAGAGCCTGCGGAACACCACTAGTCACAGGCATCCAGCCGGAAAAAGACCCTTCCACTACCACCCTCTGTCTTCTGTGACCAAGATGTGGAGATGCCGGCGTTGGACTGGGGTGAACACAGTAAGAAGTCTCACAACACCAGGTTAAAGTCCAACAGGTTTATTTGGTTTTCCTCTCCACTTGGAACCAAATAAACCTGTTGGACTTTAACCTGGTGTTGATAAATGTGAGGTGATTCATTTTGGTAGGTCTAATTTAAATGTGGATTACAGGGTCAAAGGTAGGGTTCTGAAGACTGTGGAGGAACAGAGAGATCTTGGGGTCTATATCCACAGATCTCTAAAGGTTGCCACTCAAGTGGATAGAGCTGTGAAGGCCTATAGTGTGTTAGCTTTTATTAACAGGGGGTTGGCGTTTAAGAGCCGTGGGGTTATGCTGCAACTGTACAGGACCTTGGTGAGACCACATTTGGAATATTGTGTGCAGTTCTGGTCACCTCACTATAAGAAGGATGTGGAAGCGCTGGAAAGAGTACAGAGGAGATTTACCAGGATGCTGCCTGGTTTCGAGGGTAGGTCTTATGAGGAAAGGTTGAGGGAGCTAGGGCTGTTCTCTCTGGAGCGGAGGAGGCTGAGGGGAGACTTAATAGAGATTTATAAAATGATGAAGGGGACAGATAGAGTGAACGTTCAAAGACTATTTCCTCGGGTGGATGGAGCTATTACAAGGGGGCATAACTATAGGGTTCATGGTGGGAGATACAGGAAGGATATAAGAGGTAGGTTCTTTACGCAGAGAGTGGTTGGGGTGTGGAATGGACTGCCTGCAGTGATAGTGGAGTCAGACACTTTAGGAACATTTAAGCGGTTATTGGATAGGCATATGGAGCACACCAGGATGATAGGGAGTGGGATAGCTTGATCTTGGTTTCAGATAAAGCTCGGCACAACATCGTGGGCCGAAGGGCCTGTTCTGTGCTGTACTGTTCTATGTTCTATGTTCTTTCTGTGACCAAGCCAGTTCTCCACCCATCTAGCCACCTTCCCCTTTATCCCATGAGTTCCAACCTTTTGCACCAACCTACCATGAGGGACTTTGTCAAACGCTTTAGTAAAGTCCATATAGACGACATCCACGGCCCTTCCCTCGTCAACCATTCTAGTCACTTCTTCAAAAAATTAGAATCAACCTTTAGCCCTCTGGGGCAATGAGGACCTTCCTAGTCTGAACTGGTTAATTTCAGTGCAGCTCCTGGTAGGAAGAAACCCACAGCATGAAGCTGGCCATCTGGTTGTAGCATCTACCTACCCAACATTCCCTCTAAGCTGCTCGGCCACGCAGCAGTCCAGAACTTACCATACAGAAGACACAGGTTACACATAAGTGATCCCTTTAAGGTGTGTACGCACACGGCAACCTTAAAGGGTCTGCACACAGCAACAAACAGGCAATGTACGATGAAGGGAAATTAAAGAGAACATTTTACTTAACCCGTTTTATATGCAGCTCATGTATAAAATGGGTACCTTCTCTATATTGATATCCTGCTCCTTAATAAGCAAAAAATAATATTTAAAACACATCTCTGACAGTGAGAACAAACAGCACAGAATAGTATGCATGGCTGCAATTACTTGAAATAAAAAAGGAAACGCCATTGCAAATGATGTTAGGGTGTGAATCAGGACACTTTCCATGCTTGTCTCCTAATTCAAGTAAATACTGCCAGCTCAAGTACAGTAAAGTACCTGTGGAGAAAGCTACGTCACCTTAAGCCCAACACTAACACCTTTCCAGATCGTACACTAAGTGTCTTTTGCTGTTGCCATTTTGTGTAAGACACATGACAATGGTTGAGATTGCCCAAGCTCAGCTCACTTCATCTGTATTGGCAGTTTCATGTGGCAATTTGACACCGTCAGATGCTTACTCAGAACGCCATCGGGTTTATAAACATAAATCAGGAGGAGTATCTTGACGGTCTACTCTAGTAACTACACATCAGTGGAGACATGGCACAAGACAAAGTGCATGAACACATTTCATTTTGCACAAAGGATTAAAGTATACATTATCAAGACAGTGGAAAGATGCATCTAAAAACACTTTGCACTGCAGAACAGAATGCAAATAATACAAGTATGAAACATGCTACACTAAGGACAGACTCCAGCCCAGGGCCTTGCTGCATTGTGAGTCGGTGCAACTTCCACTATAATCTCTCCATTTTGGGCTAAAATGTAGCAGAGTGCAGTCTCCCATCGTCCACCCTTCATTAGCTTAATTCCATCCAAAACTTTGGAGTCCACATCTTATCAAGCTCTGTTCACCCATCACCCGTGATTCTTACCAACATTGGCTCACAGTTGAGCAACCTCAATTCTAAAATTCTCATCCTTACTTTCCAATCCCTCTACAGCCCTTCCCTCCCTTTCTCTGATGAACTTCAAGCCCTACAACCCTAAATTATCGGGGCTCCTCTATTTTGTCCTCTTGCCCGACTTTAATTTCTCTATCATTGTCGGCCGTGCTTTCAGCCATCTAATTCTGGAATTTCTGGTATAAACCTCTCCAACATCAGCTTTGACAAAGGAACATCTGGACTCGAAGCGTCAGCTCTTTACTCTCCTCACAGATGCTGCCAGACCTGCTGAGATTTTCCAGCATTTTTTCTTTTACTCTCCACACACTATTTCTCTTTCCTCAGTTCAGACCTCCCTCTTAGATCCAGTTTTTGGTCATCTGCCCTAATGTATTCTGGTGTCAAATGTTGTTTGATAATGCTCCTACGAAGCAGCATGGAATGTTTTACTACATTAAACACTATATAGAAACTTATAAAATCCTAACAGGGTTAGACAGGGTAGATTCAGAAAGAATGTTCCCAATGGTGGGGCAGTTCAGAACTCGGGGTCATAGTTTGAGGACGGGGTAAACCTTTTAGAATTGAGGTGAGGAGAAATTTCTTCACGCAGAGGGTGGTGAATGTGTGGAATTCACTCCACAGAATGCAGTTGAGGCCAAAATGTTCTCTGATTTCAAGAAGAAATACGATATAGTTCTTGGGGCTAAAGGGATCAAGGGATATGGGAGGAAGGGGGGATCAGGATATTGAATTCGCGGATCAGCCATGATCAAAATGAATGGTGCAGCAGGCTCGAAGGGCCGAATGGCCTATCCCTGCTTCTAGTTTCTATGTTTCCGTATAAATGCAAATTGTTGGTAAGATGTAAATATTTTTTGAGACTGCCTCCCTTTCCCCAATCCTTCCTTTCCCCTTCTGCCCTTCACTATGGCACAGGACAATGGAAGCCATCTGATATCAAACCACAGTGACCATGAGTCAGATCCCGCTCTCACCCTATGTTTTCCCATACAATTGTCAGTGAATAGCAAT
The DNA here is from genome assembly GCF_964213995.1 of Mustelus asterias. NCBI lineage: Eukaryota > Metazoa > Chordata > Chondrichthyes > Carcharhiniformes > Triakidae > Mustelus > Mustelus asterias. The sequence continues at coordinate 10,144,702 of NC_135805.1, forward strand.
TGAGAATGAAATATTTGGTCAATTCTGCACTCTGTCCCTCTATCCCAAGAAGATTAAAACACATTTTCAAACCCTCACCACCCCCCCTCCCTGCCGCACCCCCCAACCAAAACCAAAGCTGCCTTATTGGAAGAGACCAATTGCTATCAGGCCCTTTCCTGACTCACTGAGTAATCAGAAAATTCACTTATTTACAGGCACTGAGGTCAAGAAAAGAGAGCTGGGCTGAATGATCATTAACACTCTCCCAATCCTTACAATTTATCCAAATATGTGAAAAGATCACACTCAAACACAATACATAAATGGAACCTCCTCAGGAACTATGCCAAAAGATTGGAAAACTGCCAAAGTGGTATCCTTGTTCAAAAAGGGAAGGAGGCAAAGTGCAGGAAACGACTGGCCAGTTAGTCTAACTTCAGTTGCTGGAAAAGTATTCGAATTGATTACTAAGAAGAGAATAGCAGAGCATTTGGAGAGTCAGAATCTGATCAAGCACAGACAGCATGGTTTAATGAAGGGGAAATCATAGCTGACAAATTTCATAGAATCAGAACAGAATCATAGAACCTCTATAGTGCAGAAGGAGGCCATTTGACCCATCGAGTCTGCACTGGCTCTCTGACAGATCAGGCTCTATCCCTATAATCCCACTTATTTAACTCATTAATCCCCTTAACCTACACATCTTGGGAACTAAGGGACAATTTAGTATGACCAATCCACCTAACCCACACATCTTTGGACGGTGGGAGGAAACTGGAGCACCCGGAGGAAATCCATGCAGACACGGGGAGAACGTGCAAACCCCACACAGACAATTACTCAAGGCTGGAATCGAACCTAGGTCCTTGGCGCTGTGAGGCAGCAGCGCTAACCACTGTGCTGCCGTTAACTAGAGTTCTTTGAGGAAGTATCAGCCAGAGGAGAGAGAGGAAAACCAGTCAATGTAGTATGTTTGGAGCTTCAAAAGGTGTTTGATAAGGTCCCACACAAAAGGTTACTACGTGAGATAGGAGCTCATGATGTTGGATGTAATATTCTGACATGGATAGAGGATTGGCTAACAGGAAGGAGTGAGCAGTGATGGGGGTCATTCTCAGGTAGGAGGGCAGTAACCAGTGGAGTGCCACAGGGATCAGTGCCGGGACTGCAGCTCTTCATTATATATATTAATGATTTGGAGGGAGGAACAGAGCGTACTGTGGCCAAATTTGCGGATGATAAAATATCGGAGATAAGGCAGGTTGTAAGAAGAATATAAATAGTTTACAGAGAAATATTGACAGATTAAATTGGTGGGCAAAAAATTGGCAAATAGAATTCAATGTGGGAAAATGTGAGAGACCTCATTTGGGAAGAAAGAATGAGAAGGTGGATTATTATTTAAAGAACATAAGAACTAGGAGCAGGAGTAGGCCATCTGGCCCCTCGAGCCTGCTCCGCCATTCAATAAGATCATGGCTAATCTTTTTGTGGACTCAGCTCCACTCACCCGCCCACTCACCATAACCCTTAATTCCTTTACTGTTCAAAAGTTTATCTATCCTTGCCTTAAAAACATTCAATGAGGTAGCCTCAACTGCTTCACTGGGCAGGGAATTCCACAGATTCACAACCCTTTGCGTGAAGAAGTTCCTCCTCAACCTCAGTCCTAAATCTGGTTCCCCTCATTTTGAGGCTATGTCCCTTAGTTCTAGTTTCACCCGCCAGTGGAAACAACTTCCCTGCTTCTATCTTATCTATTCCCTTCATAATCGTATATGTTTCTATAAGATCTCCCCTCATTCTTCTGAATTCCAATGAGTATAGCCCCAGTCTACTCAGTCTCTCCTCATAAGCCAACCGTCTCAACTCCAGAATCAACCTGGTGAATCTCCTCTGCACCCCCTCCAGTGCCAGTATATCTTTCTCAAGTAAGGAGACCAAAACTGTACACAATACTTCAGGTGTGGCCTCACCAGCACCTTATACAGCTGCAACATAATCTCGCTGTTTTTAAACTCCATCCCTCTCGCAATAAAGGACAAAGTCCATTTGTCTTCTCAATTACCTGCTGCACCTGCAAACCAACTCCTTGAGATTCCTGCACAAGGACACCCAGGTCCCTCTGCACAGCAGCATGTTGCAATTTTTTACCATTTAAATAAAAGTCCATTTTGCTGTTATTCCTACCAAAATGGATGACCTCACATTTACCAACATTGTACTCCATCTGCCAGACCCTCGCCCACTCACTTAGATTATCTATATCCCTTTGCACTTTCAGCGGCCTCTGCACACTTTGCTCTTCCACCCAACTTAGACACACTACACTTGGTCCCCAACTCCAAATCATTTATGTAAACCGTAAACAATTGCGGTCCCAACACTGATCCCTGAGGCACACCACTAGTCATTGAACGCCAACTAGAAAAACACCCATTTACCCCCCACTCTTGGCTTTTTGTTAGTTAACCAATCCTCTATCCATGCTAATACATTACCCGTATCACCGTGCACCTTTATCTTATGTAGCAGTCTTTGGTGCGGCACCTTGTCAAATGCCTTCTGGAAATCCAGATACACCATATCCACAGGTTCCCATTGTGCACTGCACATGTAATGTTCTCAAAGAATTCCACCAAATTAGTCAAACATGACCTTCCCTTCATGAACCCATGCTGCGTCTTACCAATGGGACAATTTATATCCAGATGTCTCGCTATTTCTTCCTTGATGATAGATTCAAGCATTTTCCCTACTATAGAAGTTAAGCTAACCGGCCTATAGTTACCTGCCTTTTGTCTACCTCCTTTTTTAAAGTGGCGTTGCATTTGCTGTTTTCCAATCTGCGGGAACCACCCCAGAGTCCAGCAAATTTTGCTAAATTACCACTAGTGTATTTGCTATTTCTCCCGCCATCTCTTTTAGTACCCTCGGATACATTCCATCAGGACCAGGAGACTTGTCTATCTTTAGCCTCATTAACTTGCCCAACGCTACCTCTTTCGTGATCATGATAGTTTCTCGGTTCTCACTGGCAATAGACTTCCTGTTATCAATTTTTGGCATGTTATTTGTGTCTTCCACTGTGAAGACCGACACAAAATACCTGTTCAATGCCTCAGCCATTTTCTCATTTCCAGTTATTACATCCCCCTTCTCGTCCTCTAAAGGACCAATGTTTACTTTCGCCACTCTTTTTTGTTTTATATATTTATAAACTTTTGCTGACTGTTTTTATATTCTGAGCTAGTTTACTGGCGTAATCCATCTTATTTTTCTTTACAGCTTTTTTCGGGGCTTTCTGTTGACCTTTAAAGATTTCCCAATCCTCTAGGTTCCCACTAATCTTTGCCACTTTGTATGCATTTTCTTTCAATTTGATACCCTCCTTTATTTCCTTAGATATTCATGGCGGATTATCTCTCTTTCTTTTAAATGGAGAGAGGTTGTAGCACAAAGAAACCTGAACCAGAACGCGAGCACAAGGTACAGAAGGTAATAGGGAAGACAAATTGATTCCTGGTTTTTATTTCAATGGGGTTGGAGGATAAAAGTAAACAGATGTTGCTGTAACTGTACAAGGTTCTGGTGAGACCACATTTAGAATACTGAGTACAGTTTTGGTCCCCTTATTTAAGGAAAGGTATATCATTGGAGGAAGTTCAGAGGTTTACTCGGATGAAACAAAAACAGAAAATGCTTGAAAATCATACTTAAATCTGAGATCAGCTTCCAAACACATATCCACACCCAGCAAGATGCTGTCAGACCTGCTGTGACTTTCCAGCATTTTCTGTTTTTGTTTCAGATTCCAGCAACTGCAGTATTTTATATTTACTAAGATGATCCTGGGTTTTGAGGGACTGCCATATGAAAAAAAGATTTAACAGGTTGGGTTTGTACTCCTTGGAAGTTCAGATGGATGAGAGGTGATGTGATTGAAACATATAGGATTTGTCAGGGTTAGACAGGGTAAATGTTGGGAGGATGTTTCCACTCAGTGGAGAGTGTAGGACCAGAGGACATAGACACAGAATAAGATGGATTTGAGGAAGAATTTCTTCTCTCTCAGAGTGGTGAATCTTTGGAATTCTTTACCCCAGGAAGCTGAGGAAGCCAAGTCTTTGAACATTTTCAAGCTGATAGCGATAGGTTTTATATCAGTCGGGGAATTGAGAGAAGGCAGGAAAGTGGACTTAGTGAGTGTTAGATCAGCCATGATCTTATTAAGTGGTGCAGCAGCCTCAAAGGGCTGAATGGCCTACTCCTGTTCCCATTTCCTCTGTTCTTCCTGTCACCAGTCCACCAGCACCAAAACATGACAAAATTGTCAGATAATCAGAAGTGCGTAAATAATAAACGCTTGCTCTGCGTCTTTCCTAGCGTCTGGTTCAGTTCTCCCCAATACCATTCACTTTAATCATGATCATGTCTCCTGATACAAGATCAACATTCAGCTGCAACTGACCACAGAAAGACCGCTACAAAATACTACTCATCACCACACAGGATCTCCTGCACACAAACAGAATGGATACGACTTTTCTACAAGAGCCTCCTGTAATCCTGTTACAGAGTTGAGTGATATATGAGAGAGAGAGAGAGACAGCAGTCTTCCCTATCTCTTACGATGCTGTCAGAGTGCTGAATGATATCGGCTCCATGTGCTGACCTGCTGCCATCACACACTGATGATCTCTGAGGAGCTCTGATTTCAGAAGCAATACACAGGCTTCCTTCTTCAATTTATAGCTCACAAACATCAATGCCTGTTTAAACAGGTCGGGTCAGTGCAGATTACGTCAGTAACTCCACTGAGGTAAGTGCTGCAGAGACTGCATGTGTTGAAGATGAGCAAATACTACCTGTAGCATTCACCTCTTAGCCAGGACAAGGGGAGCCAAGCATCTGGGAACCTCATGACTGAAGTTACAAGCAGGTATGTGGGGAAAACTGACAGATTAGTTGATTGATTCAACACTGTGACACTAACTTAACTTGCTGACAGGATCAGGGATGAAACAAAAATATTGGTGGAAGCTCTAATTCTTGTTACTCTCCCACTGTGTACAAAAATAATACTCTGGATAGATGAGAGCATAGTAAACAGGAGCACAGATAATCAACAACAACTTCATATAGCGTCTTCATGTCACAAAACATGCTGCATGGGGTGGGGCTGTGTGGAAAATTCCAATGGCTTCTTTCTTCCCAAAATGGAATTGGAGGAATTTTTTGCTAATCAGTAGAGGATGTTGACTAAGCAGTCACAGTGGAGGAGCTGAGAGAAGTGGTGGTGAGGTAGAGCTGGGTGTTGTCAGCTTACATGTGAAAACTAACACTGTGCCTTCCTATGACATTGTAAAGGGATTTGGATGAGAATCAGCTGCAGGCCAAGGATAGATCCTTGAGGATTCCTGAGGTAATTTTGATTTGATTTGATTTATTATTGTCACTTGGATTGGTATGCAGTAAAAGTATTATTTCTTGCGCTATACAGACAAAACATACCGTTCATAGAGAAGGAAACGAGAGAGTGCAGAATGTAGTGTTACAGTCATAGCTAAGGTGTAGAGAAAGATCAACTTGATACAAGGTAGATCCATTCAAAAGTCTGATGGCAGCAGGGAAGAAGCTGTTCTTGAGTCAGCTGGTTTGTGATCTCAAACTTTTGTATCTTTTTTCCGACAGAAGAAGGTGGAAGAGAGAATGCCCGGGGTGCGTGGGATCCTCGATTATAGAAAGAACATAGAACATAGAAAAACTACAGCACAAACAGGCCCTTCGGCCCACAAGTTGTGCCGAACACATCCCTACCTTCTAGACCTACCTATAACCCTCCATCCTATTAAGCTCCATGTACTCATCCAGGAGTCTCTTAAAACCCCCTATTGAGTTCGCCTCCACCACCACTGACAGCAGCCGATTCCACTCGCCCACCACCCTCTCTGTGTGAAAAACTTACCCCGAACATCTCCCCTGTACCTACCCCCCAACACCTTAAACCTGTGTCCTCTCGTAGCAGACATTTCCACCCTGGGAAAAAGCCTCAGAGTCTACCCGATCTATGCCTCTCAACATCTTATACACCTCTATTAGGTCTCCCCTCATCCTTCGTCTCTCCAAGGAGAAAAGACCGAGCTCCCTCAGCCTATCCTCATAAAGCAGCACTCAATCCAGGCAACATCCTTGTAAATCTCCTCTGCACCCTTTCAATCATTTCCACATCCTTCCTGTAATGAGGCGACCAGAACTGAGCACAGTACTCCAAGTGGGGTCTGACGAGGGTCTTACATAGCTGCATCATTATCCCCGGACTCCTAAACTCAATCCCTCGATTGATAAAGGCCAGCACACCATACGCCTTCTTAACCACCTCCTCCACCTGCGGGGCCGATTTTAGAGTCCTATGGACCCGGACCCCAAGGTCCTTCTGATCCTCATCAGTACTAAGAGTCTTTCCCTTTATATTGTACTCCTTCATCCCATTTGACCTGCCAAAATGGACCACTATGCATTTATCTGGGTTGAAGTCCATCTGCCACTTCTCTGCCGTCTTGCATCCTATCTATGTCCCTCTGTAACTTCTGACATCCCTCCAGACTATCCACAACCCCACCAACCTTCGTGTCGTCGGCAAATCTACCAACCCATCCCTCCACTTCCTCATCCAGGTCATTTATGAAAATGACAAACAGCAAGGGTCCCAGAACAGATCCCTGGGGCACACCAGTGGTGACCGACCTCCATTTAGAAAAAGACCCATCTATACACACTCTCTGCCTCCTTTGGGCAAGCCAGTTCTGGATCCACAGGGCAGCAGCACCTTGGATCCCATGCCCTCTCACTTTTTCTAGAAGCCTTGCATGGGGGACCTTATCGAACGCCTTGCTAAAATACATATAAACCACATCTACCGCTTTCCCTTCGTCAATGTGTTTAGTCACATTTTCGAAGAACTCCACCAGACTCGTAAGGCACGATCTGCCTTTAACAAAGGCATGCTGCTGCTTTTCCGAGGCAGTGGGAAGTGTAGACAGAGTCAATGGATGGGAGGCTGGTTTACGTGACAGAGTGGGTTACATTCACAACCAGAGGGGCAGGGGGGTGGGAACCAAAGCAAAGGTGAATTAGCTGAAGGGGAACCAGAGAGTAGGGCCAGTAAGACTCAGAGAAACAGCAGGCAGGGTGAGTTTGCTAATCAAAGAGGGTCTGCTGGTCTGAAGTGCATTTGTTTCAATGCGAGAAGTGTAAGAGGTAAGGCAGATGAACTTAAGAGCTTGGATTAGTACCAGGAACTACGATGTTGTTGCCATTACAGAGACTTGGTTAAGGGAAGGACAGGATTGGCAGCTTAACATTCCAAGATACAGATGTTTCAGGTGGGATAGAGGGAGATGTAAAAGGGGTGGGGGAGTTGCACTACTTGTTAAGGAAAATATCACAGCTGTACTGCGGGAGGATAGCTCAGAGAGCTCATACAGTGAGGCAATATGGAACAGAAAGGGTGCAGTCACAGTGTTGGGGGTTTACTATAGGCCACCCAACAGCCAGCGGGAGATAGAGGAACAGATATGTAGGCAGATTTTGGCAAGGTGTAAAAGTAACAGGGCTGTTGTGGCGGGAGATTTTAACTTCCCCTATATTGACTGGGACTCACTTAGTGCTAGGGGCGTGGATGGGGCAGAGTTTGTAAGGAGCATCCAGGAGGGCTTCTTGAAACAGTATGTAGATAGTCCAACTAGGGAAGGGGCCATACTGGACCTGGTATTGAGGAATGAGCCCGGCCAGATGGTTGATGTTTCAGTAGGGGAGCAGTTCGGGAACAGTGTCCACAATTCAGTAAGCTTTAAGGTACTGATGGATAAAGATAAGTGTAGTCAAGTGAAGGTGCTAAATTGGGGGAAGGCTAATTACAACAATATTAGTCAGGAACTGAAGAATGTAGATTGGGGGCAGATGTTTGAGGGCAAATCAACGTCTGGCATGTGGGAGGCTTTCAAGTGTAAGTTGATAGGGATTCAGGACCGGCACATTCCTGTAAGGATGAAGGATAAGTATGGCACGTTTCGGGAACCTTGGAGAACGAGAGATATTGTGAGCCTAGTCAAAGAGAAAAAGGAAGCATTTTCAAAGCTAGGAGGCTGGGAACACACGAAGCAAGTGTGGAATACAAGGAAAGTAGAAAGAAACTTAAGCAAGGAGTAAGGAGGGCTAAAAGGGGTCATGAAAAAGCATTGGCCAGCAGGATTAAGGAAATTCCCGAGGCTTTTTATACATATATAAAGAGCAAGAGGGTAGCCAAGGAGAGGATTGGCTCACTCAAGGACAGGGGAGGGAATCTATGCGTGGAGCCAGAGGAAATGGGCAAGATATTAAATGAGTACTTTGCGTCAGTATTCACCAAAGAGAAGGAATTGGTGAATGATGAGTCTGGGAAAGGGTGTGTAGATAGTTTGAGTCATGTTGAGATCAAAAAGGAGGAGGTATTGGGGTTCTTGAGAAACATTAAGGTAGACAAGTCCCCAGAGCCTCATGGGATATACCCCAGAATACTGAGAGAGGGAAGGGAGGAAATTGCTGGGGCCTTGAGAGAAATCTTGGTATCCTCACTGGCTACAGGGGAGGTCACAGTAAGGAGTCTAACAACACCAGGTTAAAGTCCAACAGGTTTATTTGGTAGCCAACGCCACTAGCTTTCGGAGCGCTGTTCCTTCGTCAGATGAAGTGGAAATCTGCCCTCAAACAGGGCACAGAGACATAAAATCAAGTTACAGAATACTGATTAGAATGCAAATCTCCACAGCCAACCTTAGACTCCTTACTGATTAGACTCCTTACTGTGTTTACCCCAGTCCAGCCGGCATTTCCACATCATGGCTACAGGGGAGGTCCCAGAGGATTGGAGAATAGCCAATGCTGTTCCTTTGTTTAAGAAAGATTGCAAGAATAATCCAGGTCATTACAGGCCGGTGAGCCTTACATCAGTGGTAGGGAAAATATTGGAGAGAATTCTTCGAGACAGGACTTATTCCCACTTGGAAATAAGTGGACGTATTAGTGAGGCAACATGGTTTTGTGAAGGGGAGGTCGTGTCTCATGAACTTGATTGAGTTTTTCGAGGAAGTGACGAAGATGATTGATGAGGGTAGGGCAGTGGATGTTGTCTACATGGAACAACATTGGTGGAGAACTGGCTTGGTCACAGAAGACAGAGGGTGGTAGTGGAAGGGTCTTTTTCCGGCTGGATGCCTGTGACTAGTGGTGTTCCGCAGGCTCTGTATTGGGACCTCTGCTGTTTGTGATTTATATAAACGATCTGGAAGAAGGTGTAACTGGGGTGGTCAGTAAGTTTGCGGACGACACGAAAATGGCTGGACTTGCAGATAGTGAGGAACATTGTCAGAGGCTACAGAAGGATATAGATAGGCTGGAAATTTGGGCAAAGAAATGGCAGATGGAGTTCAATCCAGATAAATGCAAAGTGATGCATTTTGGTAGAACTAAGGTATGGGGGAGCTATACGATAAATGGCAGAACCATAAAGGGTGTAGATATGCAGAGGGACCTGGGTGTGCAAGTCCACAGATCCTTGAAGGTGACGTCACAGGTGGAGAAGGTAGTGAATAAGGCATATGGCATGCTTGCCTTTATAGGTCGGGGCATAGAGTATAAAGTTGGGGTCTGATGTTGCAGTTGTATAGAATGTTGGTTCGGCTGCATTTGGAATACTGCGCCCAGTTCTGGTCGACACACTACCAGAAGGATGTGGAGGCTTTAGAGAGAGTACAGAGGTGGTTTACCAGGATGTTGCCTGGTATGGAAGGGCTTAGTTATGAGGAGAGATTGGGTAAACTGGGGTTGTTCTCACTGGAAAGACGGAGGATGAGGGGTGACCTAATAGAGGTGTATAAAATTATGAAAGGCATAGATAGGGTGAACGCTGTGAAGCTTTTTCCCAGGTCGGTGGTGACGTTCACGAGGGGTCATAGGTTCAAGGTGATGGGGGGGGGGGAGGTTTAACACGGATATCAGAAGGACGTATTTTACACAGAGGGTGGTGGGGGCCTGGAATGCGCTGCCGGGCAAGGTGGTGGAGGCGGACACACTGGGAACGTTTAAGACTTATCTAGATAGCCACATGAACGGAGTGGGAATGGAGGGATACAAAAGAATGGTCTAGTTTGGACCAGGGAGCGGCGCGGGCTTGGAGGGCCTGTTCCTGTGCTGTATTGTTCTTTGACTTCAGTAAGGCCTTTGACAAGGTCCCTCATGGCAGACTAGTGCAGAAGGTGAAGTTGCATGGGATCAGAGGTGAGCTGGCAAGGTGGATACAAAACTGACTCGGTCAAAGAAGACAGAGGATAGCAGTGGAAGGGTGCGTTCCTGAATGGAAGGCTGTGACAAGTGGCATTCCTCAGGGATCAGTGCTGGGATCTTTGCTGTTGTAATATATATATATATATATAAATGATTTGGAGGAAAATGTAACTGGTTTGATTAGTAAATTTGTGGACGACACAAAGGTTGGTGGATTTGCAGATAGTGATGAGGACCTTCAGAGGATACTGCAGGATATAGATCGCTTGGAGACTTGGGCGGAGAGATGGCAGATGGAGTTTAATCCAGACAAATGTGAGGTAATGTATTTTGGAAAGTCTAATACACATAGAAAATATACAGTAAATGGCAGAACCCTTAAGAGTATTGATAGACAAAGGGATTTGGGTGTACAGGTACACAGGTCACTGAAAGTGGCAATACAGGTGGAGAAGGTAGTCAGGAAGGCATATGACATGCTTGTCTTCATTGGCACTAATTTTAATAATTGGCAAGTCATGTTGCAGCTTTATAGAACCTTAGTTAGGCCGGAATATAGTGTTCAATTCTGGTTGCCACACTACCAGAAGGATGTGGAGGCTTTTGAGGATGTTGCCTGGTATGGAGGGCATTCGCTATGAGGAAAGGTTGGAGAAACTTGGTTTGTTCTCACTGGAACGACGGACGTTGAGGGGCGACCTGATAAAAGTCTACGAGATTATGAGAGGCATGGACAGAGTGGATAGTCAGAAGTTTTTTCCCAGGGTGGAAGAGTGAATTACTAGGGGGCACAGGTTTAAGGTGCGAGGGGCAAGGTTTAAAGGTACGAGGCAGATTTTTTACACAGAGGGAGGTGGGTGCCTGGAACTCGTTGCCAGGGAAGGTAGTGGACGCGGATACGGTAGTGACTTTTAAGGGGCGTCTTGATAAATACATGAATAGGCTGCAAATAGAGGGATATGGTCCCCGGAAGGGTCGGGGGTTTTACTTAATTCGGGCAGCATGGTCGGTGCAGGCTTGGAGGGCCAAAGGGCCTGTTCCTGAGCTGTAATTTTCTTTGTTCTTTGTTCTAACCCTTTGTAGTTTTTTGCAGTCCTCTGCAGAGCAGGAGCCATACCAAGCTGTGATACACCCAGAAAGGATGCTTTCTATGGTGCATCTGCAAAATTGGTGAGACATTGTAGTGGACATGCCAAATTTCCTTAGCCTCCTGAGAAAGTGGAGGTGTTGGTGGGCTTTAAAGTTTATTTATTAGTGTGACAAATAGGCTTACATTAACACTGCAATGAAGTTAGTGAAAATCCCCTAGTCCCCACACTCCGGCGTCTGTTTGGGTACACTGAGGAGGAATTTAGCACAGCCAATGCACCTAACCAGCATGTCTTTCGGACTGTGGGAGGAAACTGGAGCACTCGGAGGAAACACACACAGACACAGGGAGAATGTGCAGACAGTGACCCAAGCCGGGAATCGAACCCGGTCCCAGATGTTGTGAGGCAGCAGTGCGAATCATTGTGCTGCCCAACTACAGTGTTGGTATGGAGTGACCAGGACAGGTTGTTAGTGATCTGGGCACCTAGGAACTTGAAGCTCTCCACCATTTCTACTTTGTCCCCGTTGATGTAGACAGGGGCAAGTCCTCCACTACACTTCCTGAAGTCGATGACCATCTCCTTCGTTTCATTGACATTGAGGGAGAGATTATTGTTGCTGCACCAGTCCATCAGATTCTCTGTCTCTTTCCTGTACTCTGTCTCATCATTGTTTAAGATCCGACCCACCACGGTGGTGTCATCAGCAAACTTGAAAATCGAGTTGGAGGGGAATTTGGCCGCACAGTAATAAGCGTATAAGGAGTGTGGTAAGGGGCTGAGGACACAGCCTTGCGGGGCACCAGTGTTGAGGATAATCATGTCGTTGCCTATCCTTACTGATTATTAATCATGTGGGAACAGGAAGAGAAGCCATTGCAGGCTATGATTAGACAGACGAGAATGGAACCACATAAGAGCAGTCCCAGTTAGCTGGATGATAGTGGAGGACGTTGGCGGAGATTGGCCAGCTCACAGAGGACAATTTACCTTTGTCACATTCACAAATTATGGTTTCACTATATATCCAGCAACTTATCAGAAAATCTAGACATCCTAGTCACATACCTGCTGCACAGATATAAAATTCCACTCTGCTGCTAGATTATTCAGCAAAGACATTCGCAGTTTCGAATAAAATTCAATCTATTTTATTTTAATTACAACTAAAAAGACAATTGTACATGAGCTCCCTGCACAAAGCAACCATGGGTTATGGAATTAAGTATTGAACCTGAGTGTGGTCTTTGCTCCATCTAGACTGAGGCAGTTTCAGCTGAAGCAGCAGTTAAAGCTCGACAAATCAGTGGAGTAAGTCTGTACTGGGGAATGCAAAACCAAATTAACTTTTACATTCAGCCATTCCTCCTCACTGTCCAGCAATTCCTGTCAGCAAACAGCAAACCAGGTCGGTCTGTGATTCTCATCACAGCTGAACAATGTACTGACCCTCACAATCTCAATTACACACCCAAAAGGTAATGGTGAGGCTGTCAGCACCAGTACCAAAAACAGAAATCAACTGCATCAGGAACAGGAGGAGTAAACGGGAAGAATAAAACACTTCTGATACAAAAGTACAACTTACGATAGTCTGGTGCAGGAATACTTGAATGGATTCATGCCTATAGAGGAACAGGAATGACAGAGCCGGCAGAAGTGTACATACCTTTGAGTATATTTTTGTCATTGCCTGGTTGTACGAGGATGTCATTTTCTCCTATTAGAGGTTCCAGTGCGTGACTAACCAAAACTGGGGACAATCCTGTCGACTTCAAGATGGCCTCCACAGGAACTTCCTTACAGGTAAAAATTAAAAGAAAGTGTAAAATGCTTGAATCCGAAAATCCTGCAGCACAGAAGCTCACGCAGTCTGTCATTCCAGTTACAGAAAGCCAGTTCCTCTCATTCCCTTGCTCTTTCTCTGCAACCCTGAATTTATTCTTTAAGTATTTATCCAATTCCCTTCCGAAAGTCAATATTGAATTGCCTCAAGCGCCCTTTCAATAGTGCATTTCAATCATAACCAGCAGCTGCATAAAGACATTTCTCATCTCCTCTTTCAATGACCCCAAGTCTTTGACTCTGGTTACTGACCCTTCTGCCAGTAACATCAGTTTCTCCTTATTTACTCCCCCAAAACCCTTTACAATTTTTATCACATACTAAACCTCCCCATAGCCTTCTCTGCTCAAAGGATAACAATCCCAGTTCCTCGAGTCTCTCTACATAACTGAAGTCCTGCATCCTGATAAATCTTCCAGCAAATCCGACTCATACATAGTAAATTTCCATTGCACCTGCTGCAAGGTCTTGAGATCCTAAAGTTTGGATACAATAGTGCAGCTGAGGTTTAACCAGCAATTTACAGAGGGATAACTCACTTGCTTTTGAACTCTATGGGTGCGATTTTCCAGCCTTTCACACCAGTGGGATCTTCCAGTCCCGCCAAGGGTAAACCCCACGGTGTGTTTCCCAGCGGCAAGACGGGCGAGCCACACAAAATGGCGCAGACATTGGAAGACTGCAAGATTCCACTGCCTCCACCGTCAGAAATCCAGTCATGGGGGGAACAGAAAATCCCACCTATGTCTCTCTTTATATAGCCAAGGATTCCTTGATTGAAAAATAGCCTTATTAACTTGTCCTGCTACCTTCCAAGATTTATGTACATGGACCCTGAGGAGGTCTGCTGTTCTTGCACTCCTTTAAAGTGACAACATCTCATTGATATTAACTAACCCGATCAGCATAGGTAAAATTTGCTTCTCAATACAATACTTGCGAGGATCATACACCATTCTATTCAGAACTCTCTGAACACCCACTTCGCAACACCACCTGAAAGCATAGGAAGGTACTTCCAAGCCAAATGACAATACTTTTCAAATGGATTTTGCCAGTCAGACCCTGACAATAGCGTTTTCAAGGAGAAATTATAAACTTCTCAATGTTTTCAACATAATAAAAATGCTCATGATCTTCTGAGGACTATAATGCAATCGCATTTTATCAGTATTACTCCGAAGGGCTTTTGTTCAAATTATATTAAAATGCATTTTTAAAATGATCAAGACCTAATAAGTAGCTAAAACATTTCTCAGAATAATATAATGCAGGAAAATGTGAAGTTAAGTACTCTGGAAGGAAGAAAGAAGGAGCTGAATACTATTTAAATGGAGAAAGGCTGCAGAAAGCAAATTCAGCAGGTAAGAGGGAAGGCCAATGGAATATTGGTCTTTATTTCAAAGGGAATAGAGTATAAAAATAGGGAAGTCTTGCTAAAACTATACAAGGCACTAGTTAGACCTCACCTGTGAACAGTTTTTGTTACCTTAGCTAAGGAAAGATAGATATACTGGCACTGGAGACAGTCCAGAGAAGGTTCACTAGGTTGATCCCGGGTATGGAGATATTTTCTTATGATAGGTTGAGTAGGTTGGGCCTGTACTCATTGGAGGGGAGAAGAATGAGAGGTGACCATATTGAGGCATATAGGATTCTCAGGGGGCTTGACAGGGGGGTAGACGCTGAAAGGTTGTTTCCTCTTGTGGGAGAGTCTAGGACCAGGGGGTCTTATCTCAGAGTAAGGGATCACCTATTTAAGACAGCGATGAAGAGGTTTTTCAGAGGGTAGTGAATCTGTGGAATTCTTTACTACAGACAGCAGTAGAGGCTGGGTCATTAAGTTTGTTCAAGGTTGAGATGGACAGATTTTTAATCAGTGAGGGCATCAAAGGTTGATGGGGATAAGGCAGGGAAATGGAGTTGAGGATTATATCAGATCAGGCTTGATCTCATTGAATGGCAGAGCAGACTCGAATGGCCTACATCTTATGGTAAATCATAGCAAATTTACACATTAGTTAATAAAAATAAATTGTTAGAAATCATAGAAACCCTACAGTGCAGAAGGAGGCCATTCGGCCCATCGAGTCTGCACCGACCACAATCCCACCCAGGCCCTACCCCCACATATTTTACCCGCTAATCCCTCTAACCTACGCATCCCAGGACTCTAAGGAGCAATTTTTTTAACCTGGCCAATCAACCTAACCCGCACATCTTTGGACTGTGGGAGGAAACCGGAGCACCCGGAGGAAACCCACACAGACACGAGGAGAATGTGCAAACTCCACACAGACAGTGACCCGAGCCGGGAATCGAACCCGGGACCCTGGAGCTGTGAAGCAGCAGTGCTAACCACTGTGCTACCGTGCCGCCCCAAATGGAAAATTTGATGGAAAATGATGGAAAATTTCACAGTAAGCATCCCAAAATGCTCAACAGAACTGCTAATGAGCTTTGCCTACGAGCAGTGGGAGAGAGACAGAGCCAGAGTGAGTGTGGGTACTGCAGCACAGTGGGAATTCGGTGCCAAGGGAAAAGAGGGGCTTTTTGCTTATTATTCTTTGCTAACTTTTTAAATCTTCAGTGTGGTCTTGCCCTGCTGGAGCAATGGATGCTACAGCGGAGAGAGCTGATTGGTAAATAGTTGGGATGGTCAGATAAGTATTTGCTACTTTTATTCTTTATACCTTGTAAAATCTTTTTGTGGTTTACCGTTTGTAAGGGTTATATCCTGCAGTAACAAGGGCCAGAAAAGAAGGGCCCCACAGAGTAATTGATATTATTTGATATGATGAATCTTCCAAAGGTTTAATTTAAAGGGTTAAGTCATGGCAGGAAAGCTCAAAGTTGAGGTGTGCTCCTGAAGCTCCATGTGGGAAGCTGGAAACATTTTCAGTTCTCGGGGCCAGCATATGTGCAGGAAGTGTCTCCAACTGCAGTTCCTGAAAGCCCAGGTTTCCAAGCTAGAGAGGTGGCTGGGTTCATTGTGGAACCTCCGCAAGGCAGACAACAGCTTGGATAGCACGTGAGGTGGTCACAGCACAGGCTCAGACTCCACAGGCAGGAAGGGAATGGATGACCACTAGGCCGAGAAAGGGGGCTACGTGGCAATGGGGGAATCTCCTCTGGCTATTCCCCTGAAAAATAGATACACCTCTTTGGACACTGTTGAGGGGAGTGGCATCTTGAGGTAAAGCAGCAATAGCCAATTTAGTTACACCATGGTTGGCTCTGCCACAGAGTGGAAGAATAAAAAGTGTGGGAATGCAACAGTTATAGGGGATTCAATTGTAAGAGGAATAGATAGGAGTTTCTGCAGCTGCAAACAAGACTCCAAGATGGTAAGTTGCCTTCCTGGTGCTAGGGTCAAGGATGTCTTGGAGTGGCTGCATGACATTCTGGAGGGGGAGTGTGAGTGGTTGTGGTACACATTGGTACAAATGACATGGGTTAATAAAAAAGGGATGAGGACATACAAAGCAGAATATAGGGAGTTAGGAAGAAAGTTGAAAAGCAGGACCTCAAAGGTAGTGATCTCAGGATTACTACCAGCGGCACCAGGGAATCCCAGTCAGGATGAGGTCGGTGGTTTCTGGCATGTATGTTTTCAAGGAGTTAGATATAGCTCTTGGGGTGAAGGGGATCAAAAGATACTAAGGGGAAGGCGGAATCAGGATATTATGTTGGATGATCAGTCATGATAATAATGAATGGCAGAGCAGGCTCGAAGGGCCTACTTCTGCTCCTATTTTCTATGTTTCTATGGCCCATGGGATTTATTCAAAATATATGTTTGAATGTCACATCGCCATTAATGATAAAGTAGGCGGTCAGTCATGAAAATGTTTAAGATGCAGGACAGATCTATGGCTGTGGTACACAAAACAAGTACGCATTACTGAGAGTCGGCAATATTAGAGCTAGAACTTTAGAAATGGTTCTGTTGAGTATAGACAGTACTGGCTTACCTCCTGTTCATTAAATTGCAGCAGGATGTACATTTGCAGAGTGGACACATGCAAAGTCAGTGATCCATAGGAAATGATAGCATGACCCAGCCACGTCCACTGTAACCGGCGAGGCTTTGTGCTGCTGAATCCATATACATTCTGGCCTGGGAGTGCAAGGATGGAAATCAGAGGGTGAATTTTGTAATAAAGGATTTGGAACATTACAATTACACAGAACTTTCATTCCTCCACATCCCTGAGGCAGAGATAAGCTTCCTGAACCTGAGAGCGATTGCTGGACAGAACAATGAAAGGAAAAGTAGAAATAATGAATAGAAAATGCTGGAAATACTCAGCATGTCTGGCAGCAGCTGTGGAGAGGAAAACAGACTGATTGTTTCAGATTGGCGACCATTCGTAAGAACTGGGAGTGCTTCCAGCCACATCACTTTCCTCAATAACCGTCTGTGGCTCTGACTCATTCCAAGTAGATTCTAACTCAAATTCCACCCATCATATTCTGATCCTTCCTTGATTGGAGATACCTCCAGGAGATTCAGTGCTCCTCAAACCACTGTTGAATCCATACTCAATGCTGTGCACTACTGCGTGAATCTAGACATCCATACTCAATACTGTACATTACCACATGCACATTTTTGATTTTTTGCCTCAGCACCACTGACTATTTCAAAACTATCCTGGTCCACATTCCACTCATCCTTCACTTTAACAAAATATATCTTCTCTTCCATTCACACATTAAGGTCTGCAGGCTTCAACAACTCATGGATACAATTGTCCCACCAGATCCCTCTTTCACATCACTTTCCACTAACCCCATTCCTTCTTCCAATCTCATCCCTTGCCGTGTTTTCACAATCCCCTGACTCTGAATGGTTAGTCCTCAGCAAAAATCTTTGTTTCCTCCCACAGTCCAAAGATGTGCAGGTTTGGTGGATTGGCCATGTTAAATTGTCCCATAGCATCCAAAGATGCGTAGGTTAGATGGATCAGCCATGGTAAACATGTGGGGTTACAGGGATAGGGCAGGGGAGAGGGCCTAGGTAACATACTCTGTCAGAGAGTCAGTGCAGATTCGATGGGCTGAATGGCCTCCTTCTGTACTGCAGGGATTCCATGATTCAACTCTGACAACAGTTCATCAATACTCCATGTTGACTCCACCCGACCAACATCATTGCTGTGTCGCCATTGGACTTCCAGCTTTAACTCTGGACCCCTTTCCATCATCATCCATCTATTTCCCAATTACTATCAGGTTTTAGGTAACCTAATTTTGATGTAACCAGACTTGTGGCAAGTAACTGCAAAAGATCGTGAATGTAGCCCAGTCCATCACGCAAACCAGCCTCCCATCCATTGACTGTCTACACTTCCCGCTGCCTCGGCAAAGCAGCCAGCATAATTAAGGACCCCACAATCTTGGACATTCTCTCTTCCACCTTCTTCCATGGGGGAAAAGATACAAAAGTCTGAGGTCACGTACCAACTGACTCAAGAACAATTTCTTCCTGCTGTCATCAGACTTTCGAATGGACCTACCTTGCATTAAGTTGATCTTTCTCTACACCCTAGCTTTAACTGTAACACTACATTCTGCACTCTCGCATTTCCTTCTCTATGAGCGGTATGCTTTGTCTGTATAGCGCGCATGAAACGATACTTTCCAAAATCAAAAATCTATTTGCCAGATCTTTGCCCACTCAATTAACATATTGTAGCCTCCTTATGTCGTCTTTAGAACTTGCTACCTACCTATCTTTGTATCATCAGTAAATTTTTGCAACCATATCTGCATCCAAGTCATTTATATGAATTGTTAAGAGTTCAGGACCCAACAGTGATCCCTTTGGGACATCACTCATTGCATCTCGCCAACCAGAAAAAGACCCATTTATGCCTACTCTGTTTCTTGTTAGCTAGCCAATCTTCTATACCAGCCAATATGTTACCGCCTACACCATGAGCATTTATTTTAAGCAATAACTTTTGATTTGGCACCTTTCAAATGCCTTATGGGATTTAAATAAAGTACCCTTTGTCTACAATATATGTGACTACTGCAAAGAACTCCAATAAAATGGTTAAACATGATTTCTCTTTTGTAAAACCATATTGTCTCTGCCTGATCACCTTGAATTTTTCTCAATGTTCTGCTACAACGTCTTTAATAATAGCTTCTAACACGTTCCCTATGACAGGGAAAATGTGAGCAGAACGAATAACCTCAAATTGGTTCTCATCACACTCAGAATTGTTCAGCAAGTGCTGTCCAATGGCAGATTCACATCTAATGTTAGAGATGTTCCAAGTTTTGTAAGCACAGGTTGGTTGAGTATAGTCATTACTGTGCCTGTTGTGAACATCCAAGGGGATGTGCTGTTGATCTGCTGCCAGTCGCTGGCACGTACATGTCATTGCACCGGCACTGAGGTTTATATACCACATCACTGGTGTGTGGTAGGCAGAACATCTTTTGGCTGACAGCAGCATAGTAGCAGTGTGAAATGGACTCTCCCACTATCTTCCAAAGGGTCACTGCAAGTAGCAGACCCAAATGCTTAATCCCACTCTCTCAGCAAACTTCACACCCAGTGCAGCCATTGGGGCTAATCTTGCCATCTCCTCTTGTCCCCCTCCTGGTCTCTATAATCTCCAGAACTACTACCCTTTAGGATATCTGTGCTCATCTAATTCTGGCCTATTGAGCATCCCCGATTTGAATTGCTCCATTGGTGGTCACTCACTTCAGCTGCCTAGGCTTTAAGCTCTGAGATTTCCTCCCTAAATCTTGCTCCTTTCTTCCTGTAAAACACCAGGACTATTATTTGGAGCAAGCTCTTAGCTATCTGCCCATATATAGTCATATGGGGCTCAGTATCTAATTTTGTTTTATAATTCTCCTGCAAAGCTTCTTGCACATTTTATGTTAAAGCTGTCATATAAATAGAAGCTACTGTTTCTTCTTTCCTCCCCCCTTTTTACAAACTGTCACACCTCCAAGCACCCCTAATCCTGACAAATGATCATTGATCTGTGTATTCCAACACATGCCACGAGACGCATTGAGCATTTCCAGTATTTTCTCTTGTACTTTGCTCTTGAAAAGGAAGAATTGAGGTGGATGGGAAACTAAAGGTGTGAGTATTAAAGAAGGCAGCAGAGGAGCAACCAGGAGGACAGGAGCATGTTGGCTGGATGGAGTGCCACCAGTAGTTATGCAGAGGAAGCTGGGAGTGGGAAGCCTGGTGTTAGGGAGCAGGGCTATAAGGAAAGAGGTCAAGATAAGGGGAAAGAAGGCCAGAGGATTTTGAAATGGAGAACATAAGTTCTGAAATCAATGCACTGGTCACACAGGGATTATCAAAGTTCCAAAAGAAGACAGAGATGATGTGATTTTGTGAAGATGAGGAATACAAGGCCAGCAAAGCTTGCAAAATGACTACTTCACCCCACACATCTTTTTTGGTGCATCAAAACAAAACAGCTTTTATTCTCCTGCAGGATTTTATTTATTTCAGAAACATGTAGACATCAGCATCTCAGCTCCAATCAACTGCTCTTTTGATAGCCCAAATGTGAGCATAGGAGATCACCGTGGATTATCAATTAGAGCCTGTATCATTGTGTCACTCATATTCTATCACTGTCTCCTCAGAAAAGGGGCAGTACAAACTGGAACAACTGGGAGAGATGGTGGCAAAGTCGTAATGTCACTGGACTACTAATCCAGAGAGCCAGGCTAATGCCCTAAGTACAAATCACACCTGGCGAAACTTAAATTAAACTAATCAATTTTTTAAAATCTGGAATAGAAAGCTAATCTGTGTAATGATGGTCATGAAACTGTCATTGACTGTTGTCCTTTAGGGAAGGAAATCTGCCATCCTTCCCTGGCCTGGCCTATGTGTGACTCCAGACTCACAGCAATGTGGTTGCCCTCTGAAATGGCCTCTCAAATCATTCAGTTCAAGAGCAATTGGGAATGAGCAACAAATGCTGGCCTTGCTTAAGATGCACAAGTTCCATGAAAGAACAATGAGCTATTAAGAACGGTGACAGTCTAGGATGAGAAGCTTCAAAGGTTTGGCTTGAAATTGTACAAATTGGAGAGCTGCTCAGCATAGAAGCTGAAATTTAGAGAAAAATCTCTACGCAGAATCATACAGTACAGGAAGTCATTCAGCTGATTGTACACGCGATCTCTGAAAGAGCTATCCAAATAAGGCCATGCCCCACCTTTTCCCCATAGCCCTGCAAATATTCCTTTCTCAAGCATCTTCAACTATCTCTTGGATTAAACAGCAATGTAATTACTGTCTCTGGGCAGCAGGTTTTCAATTTAATTGTTGGTATTTCAGCTTTCATTTCTTCTTCTTGATTCTATGCACAAACGACAACATTTTTGGATTTGGTTCATCAACTCACTAATAGTGTAGAAGTCAGAAAACTCCTCCAGGAAGTTGCTGAGGGCAGATGGGAAGAATGCTCTGGGATTATCATGATAACAGAGAAAAGAGATGGACCAACAACGTGGAGAAAGCACAAGGACTTTCAAATCTGTTTCTTCTTCTGCTATGGATGGCTGGTCTTCCATCATCTGTACAAGACAAGAAAGTTCACTGTAAAACACATCTTTGTGTAAATACAACAAGTTCATCATCGTTAACATAGATTGGCTCTGAGTCACAAGATATTACATAAAATATACAATGCTAGTGTTTATACTCAACACAAACCACCTCCCATTCCACATCCTAACCTTCCTAGTTTTGGATACTCAAACAAGTGGAGCCATACTGTCTGCACATCTACTTATCATCATCAAAGAGCTCGATTAGATTTCCTCCAAGTTTGCTTTCTTCAATCTTTCAATTTGTTCAATATTTTTCAATATTTTTCAATAGCTGTAATCTCTCTGTTCTGGAACATTCTGTGTGAATCTTTTTTACACTTGCTCCAGTGCTCCAATGTCTCGTTTACATGCACTATCCTAAGAACTGCTCCAGTCGGGCAGGTGACCAAAGCTTTGATCTTAAAGGTAGGTTTTAAGGCGTAATAGTGAAGCATAATAGGGAGGGGAAGAGATTTAGGGAGGAAATTCCAGAACTTAAGGCCTGCGCAGCTGAAGGCATGGTTACCAATGGTGGAGTGATTGAAATCTGGGATGTGCAAGAGGCCCGAATTGGAGCAGCACAGAGACTTTGCAGGCTGGTAGGTTTGGAGGAGGCTACAAAGATCAGGAGAACGAGTCAATGGAGGGAATTGAAACTGTCAACATCGAGGCGCTGCTGGGAGACAAGTAGTTTTGTGAGTACAGGGGTGTTGGGCCAGTCGAACCTGGTGCTGCCTATATCCTGGCTTGAGTTTCTACGAGTTACAGGATGGACGGCCAGCTAGAAGAGCATTGGAACAGTCATATCTCGAGGTAACAACGACAAGGAGAAATATTTCAACAGATGAACTGAGCGTTGGAAGACGACAATGCCGCAGAGGGGAAAGAAGGTGGTTTTCGTGATGGAGGGGATGTGTGTTCAGAAGTTTATTAAGGTCAAATGTGAACTACAAATTAATTCAGCCTCAGGCTAAGGAGAGGGCAAGAGGCGGTGTTTAAATTTATTTACTAGTGTCACAAGTAGGCTTATGTTAACACTGAGCAAAGTTATTGTGAAAATTCCTTAGTCACCACACTCCAGCGTCTGTTCGAATACACGGAGGAGAATTTAACATGGCCAATCCACCTATCCAGAATGCCTTTCAGACTGTGGAAGAAAACTGGAGCACCCAGAAGAAACCCACGCAGACGCGGGGAAAACGTGCAGACTCCGCATAGACAGGGACCCAAGTCAGGAATCAAACCCAGGTCCCTGGAGCTGTGAGGCAGCAGTGCTAACCACTGTGCCACCCAGTTGCTAGGGAATGGAGGTTGTGCCCGGCCCTGGCAGGTTTAGTGGCAGATGGGATCAGAGAGTTCAGCAGGAGGCAAAAGGTCAGGAACTTGCTGGTGTAAAAACAGTTTGAAATTCCCCCAGCGGTGGGTTAATGGCATTGCCGGGTGACATGAACGCCATTTGCATTCATTTCCATCTTATCAATGTTCATTAAAAGAGCTGTTTGTCGAAATCCCGTCAGGTCTTCCAATGTTACGTCACACCAGTGCGAATCACGCCAGAATTAAACCCGTCTGAAAAAGAGTGATGTGTACAAGGTGAACTTCAGTTCGAGGTGAATGCAACACACATAGCTGAGCTGCTGTAGTGCTGCGCTGCTCCTGTTGCATTGAACACCACTCTGCCGGAGCAGACCTCCTTGTGCCCTCCAGCTCCATGCTATGTTGCGGATCTCATGAACCCTCCACTCCAACCGGAGATGGGGAGCTGATAAAGACAGTGGACGCAATGTGGAAGGAGAGCTGAACAAGATGTGTGGCGGGGACAGGCAGAGGAACAAGGAGGTGGATAAAGATGACAAATAATGGAAGGCAGAAGGAAGACAGAGAGGAAGGAAGATGGACCCCAGGCTCCATAAAAAGCTCACAAACAAGGGGGGTCAATCACATTGTTTACTGGGAGGGGAGGAATCCAGACTTCAGGTAGAGATCCACGTGTGGTTGGGTTCAGGGAAGGGTGGGAAAGTCCACCACAACAACAATGGGATCAAGAACATCTACAGGGATGGCTGCTGTCAAACCTGCTGAGATTTTCCAGCATTTTCTGGAGAAATGTGATTGTTGAACGCACCATCAGGCGTTAACTGGATCAGCCGCATGATGCAATTTAAAGCATATTCACTTACATTTTAAATTAGATACAGGCAACATTTTCTGCAGGTGAATAGTCAAGAACAAAGGTATTTCCTAAACAAATAATGGTTCCATTAAATGCACATACCTCTCTCATCAATTTTATAAATCATTTTAAGTGACTTGTAAATCATGATTGGACACCACCAACTTTACAATTACTAATCACAATTAACCAAGTATTGGACTTTCAACAATGGGGTTAGTTTTGGCTGTACAGTATCAGGGTCAAACAAACTGGATTTCCAAAAATAAGGACATCTCTTCAGAGTCAGTGTAACAAGCAGTAAGATATTTCTGTCACTTTTTTTGATTTAAAATATGCCCCAGCAACAGAATTACAGGATTTTTAAAATCCTTTCATGGTATGTGAGCATCGCCAGGCCAGCATTTGGTGCCCATCCCAAACGGCTCTCGAGAAGGTTGTGCTGAGCCACTTTCTTGAACCGCTGCAGCTTATTTGATGTAGGTACACCCAGGAAGGCAACTGCAGGTTTAACCCAGCAATAATGAAGGAACAGTAATATAGTTTCACGTCAAGATATGTGTGGCTCAATTGAATTGCTGTTGTTTTAAACTTCACAGTCAGAACCACTGGAAACTACCCAATGTTTCATTGTTCATGCTCAATCTTGTGCCAGGAGCAAATTTCTTAATTATATTTGCACCCAGCCAAATTTGAAGCAGACACACAGCAAGTCTGGGTAAGCTGGTCACATCTGCTGGGAATTGAGGGGCAAAATTCAGCAAGATCTCGCATCAACCAATCGAATTGCAACAGCAGGCAGAGTACTGAGCCAAGGCTGGCACTGCAGACCTGAAGGAGCTGAGGGAACCGTTTTAACCTCAATTCTCATCATCAACCCAGAGCACATCAACTCAGATACCTCAAACAGCAGCTCCTCCAAGTCATTTCCTTCTGAGAAAACATTCTTGAACAAAACCAGGAAACATGGAACCTCTATATATTTTGATGAAGGGATGGCAAGGGTGTCACTCTCTCCTGTCCTTCTCCAACATAGAAGTTGGATATCCGATACTTACTTCATCATCCAGATCCTCCAGCTTCTTGTCCAGTTGTTGCAGCCTGTACAGGTGGAACTCCTGCTGCAGCTCATCCGATGCACTAAGATTCTTCAGCATCTGTTGAGGGTATCTGCTGGGGAAACAGGTTCCAATGTGATCGATAACAGCCCGCTCCAGCCACACTTTTCCCTGGCCCAGAAGCCGATCTGCCAGATAGTATCTGTCAAAAAGAAACAGTTCAGAGAAAAGAACAGTAAGTTTATTTTCAGATATTTTCCATTCACAACTGGCCATTGCTCATCCCTAGCTGCCCTCAAAGTGACGATAACCTGCTTTCTTGAACCGCTGCAGTCCTTGTGAAGGTACTTCCATAGCTGTTATGTTGTCAGTTCCAGGATTTATGGTGATATATGTTCAAGACAGGATGAAGTGTAACATGAAGGTGTAGGCGTTCCCAAACAGCCGCTATCCTTGCCCTCCTAAGTATGGACTTGGTGAAGAAGCCCAAGTGAGTTGCTAAAGTGCATCTTGCCGATGGAACACACCACAGCCATGTTCCCAACAGAGGTGAGGGAGCGAAATCTGGTGGATGGGGTGCCGAACAAGTGGACAGCTTTGACCTGGATTGGTGGAACTTCTTGAGCATTTTTGGAGCTGCACTTATCCAGATAAGTGAAAAGTATTCTATAAAACTCATGACTTATGTCCCAGGACAGAACAGCCAAGTTCTAACTTCCTCTTGTAACCGCGGCAATTTCCGTCACTGATTCAGATGGGTTTCTGATCAATATACCTAGCAAACCAAGATATTATTTCCCTCGATTACCATCCCTATCATCCATTCTTGTTACCTGTAGAAATGTTCAAACATGTTGGCCAGCTCAAGTCCCGAGAGGAACAGCGTCGGCTCCAAGAATTGCTGCAGCTGGTTTAGTGTTTCCACGTTGCTCGTGTTCATCTCACTTTCTTGGATGCGTCGATCAATATACTGTGCAAACCGTTCACTGACCTAAAGAACAGAGTTATATTCAATTCATTGCACCGTCACACCAACTTCAATTAGACAACACTCTAACTGTCCTTCCTACCTTAATTCCTCCTCTCCCAGGGCCCCCGAACCCATCTTGTCTCTGGCACAGTGCACCAACTGTCCTGACCACCATTTTCACTGAATTGTTAACCACTGAATCTCTTGGCTCCCATAACAAACTGGCATTGTAAATGGCTCCCCTTCCTCAAGTACTATCTACCTCCCCTTTCGAAACTGCCATCATCACCCTCCCCACCCACCCTCGCAAAATACCACCATTTCCAAATCACCTTCCTCCTTTGAATATGCTGTCAGCTCTCAAATCCGTGCCCGTCACACAACTCTGTTTTGAGTTCCCATCGTAACCAAAGCACTTCAATCCAGGATGAGGTGGAATTTCCTCTTGTTACACACAGAGCAGACCAAAGGCACTGGTTTCTGCTTCCACCAAAAATTCCACACTGCTCCCACTTTTCTCCCCAGCCACTTTCTCAGGTAGAATGAGATTGATCAAAACCTCATCGAGCCCAAGCTCTATGTCCTCTCCAGAGCATAGACCCGCAGTAACATTGCATCTCTGTGCCTTTGTATCAGTGATGTGGAGATGCCGGCGTTGGACTGGGGTAAACACAGTAAGAAGAAAGAACCTGATGTTGTGAGACTTCTTCCTTTGATTCAGCCCATCTGTATAAATAACCTTCATTCAATATTCCAGGATCATCCTGAAATGTAAAGATAACCACATACCCCACCTTCTCCAGCTTTTCTCTACAGCAAATTGTCCTCTCAAACCCCTCTCCCCTCAAACAACATGTGTAAAGCCACCTTTGTCACCAAGTTCGAGACAATCCAATTACCTGCCTCTG
The DNA here is from genome assembly GCF_964213995.1 of Mustelus asterias. Lineage (NCBI taxonomy): Eukaryota > Metazoa > Chordata > Chondrichthyes > Carcharhiniformes > Triakidae > Mustelus > Mustelus asterias. The sequence continues at coordinate 10,171,650 of NC_135805.1, forward strand.
CCACATCCCTCCCTTCCATTAACCTACCTGACTAAACTTCCTCTAAAGGTCCCCACTGCTCGAGCCATGAATTCTCATCTTTGTCCAGTTTCTCCCCTCACGTCTGCCTCATTTTGTTTGAGTCTCATCTCCTGCTCCCTTGAACTTATTCTCGCTAAACTGCTGCTGACCACCCAACACTACATCCTGGTGCTCCTGTTACCAACGTCATTAACTGGTCTCTCTCTTCTTGTGATGTCCCTCTTGTTTTTAAATATGTCATCATCATACTAAGTGAGTTTGGGTAGCCAGAGACTAAATTAAAAACCAAAAAAAAAAAATTTCTGCATTGAGTAAAGAGCAAATTGGCATAGATAAAGGAGACCATAAATGTGTGGTTCCCAGACTGGTGTGAGAGAAATGGGTTTCCATTTATGGGCTATGGATCAAGTGCTGGAAAATGGGACTAGTGTAGATTTGGGGAGATATTGAGGAGGCGATGGCCTAATGATATTATCTCTAGACTATTAATCCAGAAACTCAGCTAATGTTCCGGGGACATTGTCGATTGTCACAAAAACCGATCTGATTCACTAATGTCCTTTAGGGAAGGAAATCTATCCTTCTTATCTGGTCTGGCTTACATGTGACTCCAGAGCCACAGCGACTCTCAACTAGGGATGGGCAATAAATGCTGTCCAGCCAACAACACCCATGTCCCAAAAATGAATAAAAAATTACAGTAGTTTTGTCGGTGCAGACACAATGGGCCAAAAGGCCTCTTCTGTACTGTATGACTCTATGATACTGCCACCAGTACCGGGGAAAGAGGAACTGCTCTGTTGGGCAGAGTTTCACTTGAACCTCAAGGGCACCAGTGCAATAACTGGAGCTGTAAAGAGATCTTTAAACTAATCAGACGTGTGGTGGTGTCTCCACACATCTGTTGCTCTTGTCCTTCTAGATGGGAGAGGTTGAGGGTTTGGAAGGTGCTGTTGAAGGAGCCTTGGCGAGTTGTTGAAGTGCATCTAGTAACTGGTACACATTGCTGCCACTGTGCAGTTCTTTCACGGAATGTGCCAGTTTTTGTTGTCCATCCCTAATGGCTTGCTCGGCCTTTTTGGAGGGCAGTTAAGTATCAACCACATTGATGTGGCTCTGGAGTCACATGGAGACCAGACCAGGTAAAGACAGCAGATTTCCTTCCCCAAAGGACATTAGTGAACCAGGTAGGTTTTTAATGACAATAGTTTCATGGTCACCTGCAACTAGCTTTTAATTCCAAATTTATATATTAAATTCAAATTCCATTCACTGCTGTGGTGGGATTTGAACTCATGTCCCCAGGGCATTCGACCCGGTCTGTGAATTGCTAGTTCAGTGACAATACTACTTCGCCACTGTCTAAACCTGAGGGAATGGGTAGGATGGAGTACCAATCAAGCAGGCTGTTTTGTCCTGGTTGGGGTTGCATGCATCCAGTGGAGAGTATTCTATTATACTCTTAAATTGTGCCTTGTAGATGATGGAAAGGCTTTGGGGAGTCAGGAGATGAGCTACTCGCTGCAGAATTCCCAACCTCTGACCTGTTCTTGTAGGGAAGGTTGGGCAGATTGAGTCTATACACATGAGAGTTTAGAAGGCTGAGGGGGTGATCTTATTGAAACATATAAGATTCTGAGGGGACTTTACAAGTTAGATGCTGAGAGTATGTTTTCCCTCATAGTCAAATCTAGAACTTGGCAACGTTATTTAAAAATAAGGGCTCTCTCCTTTGAGAGAGAGATAAGGAGCAATTTTGTCTCTGAGGGCTCTCCATGAAACTAGTGGAGACTGGATCATTGAATATATTCAAGGCTGAGTTAGATAGATTTTACTTAATCAGTGAAAATACAACTACAAGGTTATGGGAGGAGCAGTTAAGACCACAATCATATTAAATAGCAGAGCAGGATCAAGGGGCCAAATGGCCCACTCCTGCTCCTGTTTCTCAGGTTCTTCTGTTCTGTTTGTACCCGGAACCTCAGTGCCTACAGGATTTTGTCAATGTGAGATAAGCAGCTGGAATTGTTTGATGGTGAACAACCTTTTCACTTACGTGCATGGCAGTGAGATGTGATAGCTGAAGGAGTGCTGCTGCAAAGCCCTTGCGCAGTGCTAATACAAAGGCCATCTGTTGCCCAAATAGTTCCTCCATGGCATTCTTCAACTTCAAGTACATGTCCCTGTAACGTTTGACAAAATCAGGAGAATTCCATGCCCCATCCAGGAATCGTTTTACCTAATTGAAAGAAATACTGTCAAATGAAAGAAGTACAACTGCCAATTTCTCATTTCTTTAATGAATTTTAACACTGCAGTATTCTGTCTCCAGAGGCTGATAATGTTTAAGTCATACATTTGAGATATGAGATCAGTGAAAATAACCTCCCTGCAACTAAGGACTTCTCTTAAATATTAATGTTTCACCAATATTACATCATAAATTCAAGAAACATAGAACATAGAAAGCCACAGCACAAACAGGCCCTTCGGCCCACAAGTTGCGCCGATCACATCCCCACCTCTAGGCCTATCTATAGCCCTCAATCCCATTAAATCCCATGTACTCATCCAGAAGTCTCTTAAAAGACCCCAACGAGTTTGCCTCCACCACCACCGACGTCAGCCGATTCCACTCACCCACCACCCTCTGAGTGAAAAACTTACCCCTGACATCTCCTCTGTACCTACCCCCCAGCACCTTAAACCTGTGTCCTCTCGTAGCAACCATTTCAGCCCTTGGAAATAGCCTCTGGGAGTCTACCCTATCCAGACCTCTCAACATCTTGTAAACCTCTATCAGGTCACCTCTCATCCTTCGTCTCTCCAGGGAGAAGAGACCAAGCTCCCTCAACCTATCCTCATAAGGCATGCCCCCCAATCCAGGCAACATCCTTGTAAATCTCCTCTGCACCCTTTCAATGGCTTCAACATCTTTCCTGTAATGAGGTGACCAGAACTGCGCGCAGTACTCCAAGTGGGGTCTAACCAGGGTCCTATAAAGCTGCAGCATTATCTCCCGACTCCTAAACTCAATCCCTCGATTAATGAAGGCCAGTACGCCGTACGCCTTCTTGACCGCATCCTCCACTTGCGAGGCCGATTTAAGAGTCCTATGGACCCGGACCCCAAGGTCCTTCTGATCCTCTACACTGCTAAGAATGGTACCCTTCATATTATACTGCTGCTTCATCCCATTGGATCTGCCAAAATGGATCACCACACACTTATCCGGGTTGAAGTCCATCTGCCACTTCTCCGCCCAGTCTTGCATTCTATCTATGTCTCGCTGCAACTTCTGACATCCCTCCAAACTATCCACAACATCACCTACCTTGGTGTCGTCAGCAAACTTACCAACCCATCCCTCCACTTCCTCATCCAGGTCATTTATGAAAATGACAAACAGCAAGGGTCCCAGAACAGATCCCTGGGGCACTCCACTGGTCACTGACCTCCATGCAGAGAAAGACCCCTCCACAGCCACTCTCTGCCTTCTGCAGGCAAGCCAGTTCTGGATCCACAAGGCAACAGCCCCTTGGATCCCATGCCCTCTCACTTTCTCAAGAAGTCTTGCATGGGGGACCTTATCGAACGCCTTGCTGAAGTCCATATAGACCACATCCACCGCTCTTCCATCGTCAATGTGTTTGGTCACATTTTCAAAGAACTCAACCAGGCTCGTAAGGCACGACCTGCCCTTGACAAAGCCGTGCTGACTACTTTTGATCATACTAAACTTCTCTAGATGATCATAAATCCTGTCTCTCAGGATCCTCTCCATCAACTTACCAACCACTGAGGTTAGACTCACCGGTCGGTAATTTCCCGGGCTGTCCCTGTTCCCTTTCTTGAATATAGGGACCACATCTGCAATCCTCCAATCCTCCGGAACCTCTCCCGTCTCCATCGACGATGCAAAGATCATCGCCAAAGGCTCCGCAATCTCCTCCCTCGCCTCCCACAGTAACCTGGGGTACATCCCATCCGGTCCCGGCGACTTACCAACCTTGATGCCATTCAATAGTTCCAACACATCCTCTTTCTTTATGTCCACATGCTCGATCCTTTCTGTCCACCGCAAACCAGCAGTACAACCACCCAGATCCCTTTCCACCGTGAATACCGAGGTAAAGTATTCATTAAGCAGCTCCGCCATTTCTAACGGTTCCGCACAAACTTTTCCCCCTTCACCTTTTAAGGGTCCTATGCCTTCACATCTCATCCTTTTACTCTTGACATATTTGTAGAAAGCCTTGGGATTCTCCTTAATCTTACCCGCCAAGGCCTTCTCATGACCCCTTCTCGCTCTCCTAATTTCCTTCTTAAGCTCCTTCCTACATCCCGTATACTCCTCTAAATCCGTAAAGAACGTAGAACAGTATAGCACAGGGCAGGCTCTTTAGCCCAATATCAACAGCAAATTAAAATAATTCCCACTTCCTGCCCTTAATCCATATCCCTCAATTCCTTGCACATTCATGTGCTTATCTAAAAGCCCTCATCAACGACAACGGGTGAATGAACACCGCTCGACAATCACTAGGCAAGAGTGTTCTCTTCCTGTTGGGGAACACTTTAGCAGTCACGGGTATTCGGCCTCTGATCTTCGGGTATGCGTTCTCCAAGACGGCCTTCACGACACATGAAAACACAGAGTCGCTGAGCAGAGACTGATAGCCAAGTTCCGCGCACGAGGACGGCCTCAACCGGGATCTTGGGTTCATGTCACACTATCTGTAACCGCCATGACTTGCCTGGGCTTGCAAAATCTCACTAACTGTCCTGGCTGGAGACAATACACATCTCTTTAACTGTGCTTAACCCTCTCTCCACTCGCATTGTCTGTACCTTTAAGACTTGATTACCTGTAAAGACTCACATTCCAACCATTATTTTGTAAATTGAGTTTGTGTCTTTATATGCCCTGTTTGTGAACAGAACTCCCACTTACCTGTTGAAGGAGCAGCGCTCCGAAAGCTAGTGGCTTTTGCTACCAAATAAACCTGTTGGACTTTAACCTGGTGTTGAGAGACTTAAATATAGAACATAACAGCGCAGTACAGGCCCTTCAGCCCTCGATGTTGCGCCGACCTGTGAAACCAATCGAAAGCCCATCTAACCTACACTATTCCAATATCATCCATATGTTTATCCAACGACCATTTAAATGCCCTTAATGTTGGCGAGTCCACTACTGCTGCAGGCAGGGCATTCCACGCCCTTACTACTCTCTGAGTGAAGAACCTACCTCTGACATCTGTCCTGTATCTATCACCCCTCAATTTAAAGCTATGTCCCCTCGTGCTAGCTATCACCATCCGAGGAAAAAGGCTCTCAACTTCTTACTGTGTTTACCCCAGTCCAACGCCGGCATTTCCACATCATGACTACAAGTGACTCCAGAGCTACAGCAATGTGGTTGACTCTTATATTGCCCTCTAAAATAGCCAAGCAAATCAAGGGCAATTAGGGATGGACAATGAGTGCTGGTGACGCCCAAATCTCATGAGTGAAACTCTGAAGGATATAAAACCAGTTCCCCTTTTAATTCCCAATTCCACCCAAGAGTTTACAATATCTTAAGTGTTAATTTCCTTCTCCTCTGGAATCAAACCAAGTGAGCCATAGCTCTCCAAAACTCATTCTGATATCTATCCAAGGCTTATGGGGAGATATTTGTCAAGGTACCAGATTTCATGAGGATCCTTCCATTAGCTTTTGGCTATGTCTACCCCTAACTCTGCTTCAAAACTAATTGCTGTAGACTTTTCAGCCTCAATGCATTTGTGCTCAGTGACTTAAACATCAGGAACATCCATCGTTCATAATGACCTCTACATTCATTGTCCTGTTTTAGAACAAACACAGGTTGGTCTCTCCCAATCAGTTCCCACAACTCCACAGACTCGCTCTCTCTCTGCCTGGTCATGACCTGAACTGCTTGTTTTATGTGAGAAAAACACAAATAAAAAGATACCTCCTCTTTATAGCCCATCTCCATAGCAATGTGGCATTCTCAGAATGTTCCTAACAGAGATATGAACTAATTATCTTTTAGAATCAAAAGGCTGTTTTGAAAGTGTAACCTATATGAATAATTTATATCTTTAATGGACAATCCATTGTTATAAGTTTTCTCACTTTTTACTTTATCACACAGACACAGGTTTGAATTTCATTTACTTTTGAGGGAGGGGGTTAGTGTTTGTTGATGACTGCACGATTTTCAGACCATCTGCAACTCCTCAGATACTCAAGCGGACTATACTCATATGCAGCAAAACCAGGGCAACATTCAGGTTTGGGCTGATAAATGGCAAATTACATTTGTGCCACACAAGTGCCAAACAATAACCATCTCCAATGAAAGAGAATCTAAAAGTTAAAGTTTATCTATTAGTCACAAGCTGGCTTCATTAACACTGCAATAAAGTTACTGTGAAAATCCCCTAGTCCGCCACACTCCAGCGCCTGTTCTGAGGGAGAATGTCCGGGGCGGCCCCACCGGAGGGAACGTCCGGGGCGGTCCCACCAGAGATGCATGGCCAATGCATCTAACCAGCACGTCTAAGCATCTCCCCTTGAGCATCTCCCCATGACATTCAAAGGCATTATCATTGCTGAAACTCCAACTATCAACATACTGATGCACTGTAGCAGCTCATATACCATGGAAGAATTTTTAAAAATCAGGTGTTTCTATTTATTTTACATTTTCTATTAATCTAATAAGCTATATTCTCAATATATGAATTTTGAAATCAGATATTCACAATACTGCAATAAAAGTCTATATCATTTGTTATTCATTCGTGGGACATGGGCATCGCTGGCTGGGCCAGCATTTATTATCCATCCTTAGTTGCCCGAGAGCATTTGAGAGTCAACCACATTGCTGTGGGTCTGGTAAACGTCACATGTAGGCAGATAAGGACGGCAGATTTCCTTTCCTGAAGGACATTAGTGAACCAGATGGGTATTTCCAACAATCAACAATGGTTTCATAGTCATCAGTAGATTCTTAATTCCAGATGTTTTTAAATTTAATTCAAATTTCACCATCTGCCATGGTGGGATTTGAACCCGGGTCCCCAGAGTATTATCCTGGGTCTCTGGATCAATAGTCTAGCGATAATACCACGAGGCCACCACCTACCTCCCCATGCCCCAACAGAATCTCACTTTCAGTCATGGTAACAAACTGAACAGTTCACTCCTAGTTAAACTTCAGGTCCTTATGATAGTTAGGGCCTGATTGTGACATAGATTGTCATCCATCTCTTGCTTGCAGAATCTGTAAGGGAAATTGTACTGGATATTGTATGAGTTTAGTATGAAATTCAGATTCACTTGTAAGGGAAATTGTACTGGATATTGTATGAGTTTAGTATGGAATTCAGATTCACAGGTTTTAGTAAAATGATAAAGTAGATTTAGGTCTTAGTGAAATGATAAAGTAGATTTAGGTGAATAGTGAGATGAGTATGTAACCTAAAGTAACTTTGTGTGACCTAATATAATCAAGTGTAGTCGATATGATCAAAGTGGAGAAACTAGAGAAGTAATATAGCAATCACTAATTAAGGAAAGCAGACAATAGTCACTTAAGAAAACAAGGAAGACTGCTCGGTGGTTCAACTTAATAGTGGACCATAAATCAGCAGAGAGAATGTCTTTTTCTTCTGAATGTCTTTTCTTCTAAACACATTCGGCCTTAGTCTACAAAACCACGATTATTGTACAAACAGAAAAATTCAGATAAGAGCAAGAGTTATAACCACCATGGTTTAAGAGACAACGAGATATAACAGGGAGCGACCGATTGCAAAGAAAACAGATAAAGGGTCAACTAAAACTAATGGTGGCCAAAGAAAGGTCGGGCTGTAGGGTAAGATAACAACCAAGGACAGGCTGTAAAAGGGAGAGGAGGATCTTGAGATATGAGGCTGAAATGTACATAAAAGAGTGTAAGCCCAAGGGCTCTTTGGAGTGTTCCGGACGTTCCCGACTTTATCTCTTGTGCTGAGAAATAAAGTCTATTGCTTGGAAGATCGCTGCTCAGACTCTCTGTTTTAATTGATGTGAATAAATTGTCGTCCTGGGGAACCACGACAAAATTGGCGCTGCGAGCAGGGTTGGTGAGAGATCGCCCAGAAAAGCATCTGGAAGGAGTAGCGGAGACGGTGGTCCGACCGGAACCGAGAAGTCCCCAGCCGGCCTTCTGTCAACAAGGTAAGCAGACTTGCATGCATGTAAATCCTTGTTGTCAGAAAGGGGTTTTCTCGAGGCCCGGTGCGCCCGGCTCTCTGCTGGTCCTGGATCTCCCCAACCCAAAAAGATATCCTGCACAGGTAAAACCAAATTGTGTAAAAATTTTGAGAGACTGAGTCTGATCCGAAGAGCAGAATTTTTGCATGCAAAAGCGCGCTGCGAATACTGTATTGTCTGTGAATGGGTAAAAAGTGAGACGGGAAAAAGGCCGAAAGCTAAAGTAATGCAATTAGGTTAAGTCAAGCGGTTTGGAGCGGGTTTTTCAGGTCACGACTTGCCCAGAAGAGAGTAAGTGTGGGAAAATCTGCCAGTCCAAACCTACCCAGGACCTCGGGTAAGGGACGTCAACCGAGAGGGAGAGAGATCAGTGAGAGATCACTCTCTGACCTAATACAGTAGCCAAAAGCACAGGAGTGGATTTTAACCACAGGAAAGGGGAGTAGCAGCTAGAATAGAGGAAGTAAAAGACCAATTTGAACAAACTGGTCTGAGAAAACAGCGTGAAGGACAGAAATAAGAGAGAGAGTCGGAACATAGGTAGGGTAATAACTAACAACTTGAAAAATTACCCTGACAAAACTGCCTGGTGACAAGATTGAAAATAACTAATCTTTGAATAATAACAAAAACGGAAGCAACACTGGATTGGAAAAAGATTACACACATAATTAACTTAGAGGAGATAAAGAATGAGTGGCCGTATGTAAAATGGGAAAGAGTAGTCGATAGGAATTGGATAGACGAAATAAAATTGGAAACCCTAGAGAAATTAATAAAGGGATCTGACCGATACAGGATTCTTATACACATAGACGAGCAAGTGAAAACCTACTACCCTCTGGCCCGGGAGAGGAAAATAGTGCCGGGACAGGGGACTACGGGGAAGTGGATATCAGGACCCCGGTTAGAATTACAGATATTGGCAAAAGAAATCCAAAGGAAAGGTAAACAGGGGACTGAGCACGGAAAAACAATACAGCAAGTAATAATCACTGTGATACCTAACTCTGACAGACTAAGTGACAAAAATTGCGACAGTGATCCAAAAAGATGAGTAATGGCGCACCAAGTTAAGACACCAGTGGAGATGTTAGGGGATAAGTTCCCAGCCCTTAGGGGAGATATAGAACACGTCTCTAAAAAATGGGCCAAAAGAACAAATAAGACCAATACACAGTGGCCGGAGGAAGGCACATGGTCCATAGAGAGGTGTGAGGACCAGAAGGGAATGATAAAGAACTATAAGATTAAGGATAAAACGAGCAAAAGAAGGGAAAAGCGAGAAAAGGAGTTAGAGATATTAGCCCTATTCCAACAAGAAGGGAAAGAGAGAAGAGGGGTATGGAGGGGAGGTAGAATGCAGATGCCAGTACAACTTGAGGAAAAAGCAAAATTGGAAGATCCAAACGTAGCCCCACCCCCATACTTAGAGAAACAGAGCTCCACGGGACTGTACCCAGTTATATCAGGCACAATGAATTTTGAGGGAGAATATGACATAGAACAGATGACGAAGGAGGGAAGGGCACAAAGGGAGAGAGAAAAGAGACAAGATATAGAGAGATGGAAGGAGAAACAGAAGAGAGTAGTGAAGACGAAGGGAGGCAATCAGTGTTAGGGGTGCAAAGAAAATCAAGGCGGGAAAGGCACCCACCTGTAAAGTTTCCAGATGTGGATAGGAGAGGGAAAAGGGTATTCCCGGTGATTCTGAAGGGTGGCAGACCGCAGTATATCCCTTGGTCAGGTCAGGATTTGCCTAATTTAATTAATGAATTACCCAATATTTTGGATGGGGCTGGAAGGTGGATTGGACAGTTGGAGGCAGGGATGGTGGGAAAAAGGATGGCACTGGGCGACATCAAAGCTCTCCTGACAAAGGTGCTAGGAATGGACCAAATGGCGGAAGTAATGAGACGTGCTGGCATCCCGACCACAGCTTATGACCCAGCGGTGGATGGGATACTAATGGACCAGTACCGCCAAGACATCTGGCAGGCACTGCGGGATATGTACCCCAATCGAATGGATGTAAAAACCCTAAAGGGAGAGCCACTGGGTGAGGAGGAGAATGCAGTGGTGTATGTGGAGAATCAATTAAAAAGGTGGAGAAGGGACACGGAGAGGGACATTCTAATAGACCCACTGACCAACTCCATGTTCCGGGCTGCAATCCTAGAGGGCTTGCCAGCCCCAGCTAAGACAAGGCTGGAGGAAGTGGTGGGCTTGGACTCAAAAAATTACCGAGAGTTTGTGGATTATGTTGCCCATGCAGTAGAGAGACATCGCAAAGATGAAAAGAATGCAGACAAACAGCTGAAGGAGGTACAACGTAAACTCCTTCAGGCACAGTTGGAGGAGATCAAAAGCAAGGATAAACTGAAGGCAAAAGAGGATCTCGCACCCAGAAAAATAGCACCAATGATGGTGGAGCAAAAGCCAGAGGAAATACCTGCACTAATCAAAGGGGGGAGCGGAGATGGAGGCCAGCCCGTCATAACCTATAACATTTCTGCCTTCCCACTGTCCATGAACCCAGGAGCCTATGGCCTAAATTATCAAAACCCATACGCCCTGCAAAGTCAGACTGACTGGAATAGAAATGGGAAAGGACAGGGAGGTGGTAGGCCACCCTATCAGAATCAGAGAGGACAGGGACAGGTTAATCATCAGACTCCGAGACAGGGACCACTGCCTGGCCCTTCAGGTGTGTGTTGGGGGTGCGGGGAGGCAGGGCACATAAAAAGGAATTGCCCGCGGAATTTCCCCAGACAGGGAGAAAACCAGCAGCAGACAGGCCAACAACTGATCCAAGGATCGCCAAACAGCATCCCGATGTTTCAAGGGCCGGTAAACCATCAGAATTCCCCATAGGGAGGCCCAGAGAACCCCGAAATGGTAGGACAGCACATACAGATAACAGAAACTGCAGAGCAGGAACCTATAGTTAACGTTAGAGTAGGAGGGATCGAGGTCCCCATGATGATAGACACCGGCGCCACATGTACGTGCATGCAAACGAAGTATGCGGATCACTTACCATTGTCAAACCAGTTTGTAAAAACTGTGGGGTTCTCGGGGAAAGTAACATTAGCTCGAATGACGACGCCGGTGCCTGTTACCATTGGAAATAAGACAACCCATGTACCTATTTTAGTATGTGATAAAACTCCTTTAAATCTATTGGGAAGGGATGCAATCCTAGGTTTAGGACTGAAATTAGAATGCACTGAACAAGGAATTGATTTGATGGGAATGTATCCACTTGAAATACCAGGAAAGGAAGGGGTTAATGTATATTGGTTGGGAGATATAGAGGAACAAGTTAAAAAACAGATATGGGAAGTTTGGGGAAAGCTTATAAACACTTGGGTTCCACAAGCCAAATGGCCAAGAACAGAATTACACAGTACAATGATATTTGATGAAGGGCAGGAACCTGAGATACAGGAGAAATGGGAAAGGGAGGCAGGACGAGAACAGGAAATAAAGTCAGGAAGTATTTTAATCGGACTAGAGGGAGTAGCCCTCACCATTGTTAGGAATGAATGGGTTAACAAATGGTTCTCTGTATCTGGGGCGGAGCCACATGTCACATTGAAAGTGAATCCAGGATACAGATCAAAAGACCTAGGACCAATGGTGTTGAGAGCACAAGATTTAGAATTTGTCCAGACAGACAATGTAGATACTTGGACGTCCAGCAATGGACAAATGACGAAAATAATTTTGGATGTTAAAATGCTTGGGAAACCGAAGCAGATAACAATAGGAGTGCAAATCGAGAAACAGGGACTGGAGTGGAGAGAGAGGTTAGAGCAGGATTTGAACTCCCTCCCGCAGGAGTTGTGGTCCAGACAGGACACGGATGTAGGGAGGGTCAAAAACGCTAATCCAGTTGAAGTCAGATTAAAGATAGGACGTCAGGGGCCGTATAGGCCGCAATACCCAATCAAGACAGAAGCAATTGAAGGAATTAGAGGGACAATTAAGGGATTGATAGAAGCAGGGGTATTAAAAGAAACCCGGAGCAGGTGTAATACACCGCTACTACCAGTGAAAAAGGCGGACGGAGAAAAATGGAGATTGGTGCATGACCTAAGGGCAATTAATGAGGTAGTGGAAGATATGCCAGCAGAGGTTCCAAACCCTTATACCTTGATGACAAATATACCACCTGAATGTAGATGGTTTACTGTAATAGACCTATGTTCGGCATTTTTTAGTGTGCCACTAGCTCAAGAAAGTCAGTATCTCTTTGCATTTACGTACGAGGGGAAACAATACACATACAATAGGATGCCCCAAGGATTTAAACATTCCCCACATGTATTCAATCAGGTGTTGAGAGCAGATTTAGAAGGAATACAGTTGGAAGGAACACTGATACAATATGTGGATGATTTATTATTATGCACAGGAACACAAGAACAGTGCAGGAAGGATAGTTTAAAACTATTGAAAAGACTAGCAGAAGGGGGTCATAAAGTTTCCAGGAAAAAGCTGCAGCTGTGCCAGAAAAAGGTAGAATACTTGGGAAGAGAAATATCAGCAGGACAGAAGGAGATAGCTTCACAGCAAATAGAAGCAGTACTAAAGGTTCCGAAACCACAGACGGTGGGACAAATGATGACATTTTTGGGAATGACAGGATTCAGTTCAGAATGGGTGGAAAGCTATGCCGAAAAAACGCAGGCACTACGAAAGATAATGAAGGAGGCAGGGTGTGACGAATTAAAAGCCAAACTAAAATGGGATAAAGATGCTTCAGACGCATTTGAAAACGTGAAAAGAGAAATGGCACAGGCACCAGCCTTGGCTTTACCGACCTATGACAAGCCCTTTGACTTATTTGTGAGTAACAGAGAAGCCGGATTTGCTACAGCAGTGTTAATGCAGGAAAATTGCAAGGGTAGACGAAGGCAGGCTGTAGCATATTACAGTACCAAGCTAGACGACGTAGCGATGGGATACCCTCCGTGCTATCAAGGTCTGGCAGCAGCTTGGTGGGCGTACGAAAAGGCAGCTACGGTCACAATGGGATATCCGATAAACATACATGTATACCATAAGGTAGCTGAATTGATTGAGCAAGGAAAATTTGTGCTGACACCTGCTAGGATCCATCATTATCGAATGCTAACTACATTTCCAGATATCACGATAATAAAGTGCAACAGAGTAAATCCAGCTGATTACATGCCATTACCTCATGAAGGAGAAGAACATGAATGCTTAAGAGAAGCAAAAACATTTATGAAACTGAGAAAAGGTTTAAGAGCAGAGGGACTAGTGACAGAAGGGAAAAGGATACTGTATGTAGATGGCTCATGTTACAGGGATCACTTAGGAAACCACGCAGGCTATGCCATAGTTGAACAGAAAGGGGAAACACTTGAAGTTATAGAAGCAGAGAAATGTGAACAGCCCTGTTCGGCCCAATTAGCAGAGCTTAAAGCATTGACCAGAGCATGTGAGCTAGCAAACGGGGAAGCGGTGGAAATTTATACTGATTCGGCCTATGCCCACGGGGTCTGCCATCTGTTCGGGGCAATATGGAAGCAAAGGGGATTTATGAAAAGCGGAGGAGGACCAATACAACACGAAGGTCAAATCAGGGCTTTAATAAGGGCCATGATGGGTCCAAGGGAATTAGCCATAATTAAGTGTCAGGCGCATAAAAAGGGAGCAGACAGCATCACACAGGGAAACACCAAAGCCGACAAGGCAGCTAAAGAAGCGTCAGGATGCATTGAGGCTACGATAGCCCCAGTAGAAATAGCAAGGCCGCACCCAGGGCCAGGTACGGGGGATATCGAACCTCAGATCACATTAGAAGATGTAGCACAGTTACAGGAGGAAACCTCTGTAGCTGAAAAGGCAATGTGGAAAGATAGAGGAGCACTACAGGGACAACAGGACAGGATATGGAGAAATGGGGAGGGATTAGTCATAGCACCCACATCATTACTAACCGTACTAATTAGCGAAGCGCATGGAGTGGACCACTGTGCAAGAGGAGAAGTGGCTAGAAAGATCAAGAAGGAAGGATTCTGGTCACCATACCTGCAAAACTCGATTGACTACATACTAAGTCAGTGTGAGGTGTGTGCTCAGAATAACATCAGGAAGGGCATTACTGCCCCAATAGGGCATATACCCATTCCTGAAGGACCATTTAAACATCTATGCATGGACTATGTGGATATGGGAAAGGTGGTGAGGGGGAAAAGATACATGTTAGTGATTATTGATAGATTCAGCAGATGGATAGAAGCAACGCCATCCAAAGATCAAGGATCTGGAACGGTGATTAACTTCCTGTCAAAAGAAATTATCCCAAGATTTGGCATACCCACGCAATTAAGTTCAGACAATGGATCTGCTTTTATAGGAAGGGCACTGAGAGAGACACTCTCGGCACTCCGAATAAAGCAGAAGTTTGGATGCGTATATCACCCTCAATCCCAAGGAATGGTGGAGAGAGCAAACGGGACCCTTAAGGCTAAAATAAGCAAAATTTGCAGTGAAACAGGGAAAAACTGGATAGATGCTCTGCCATTGGCTCTAATGCAGTACAGGAGTCAGGAAAACAGAATCACACATTTGAGCCCACATGAAATGATGACAGGAAGAGTAATGCCGGTACCCAAGATCAGGGGATCAGGAGGTCCTACGCTAGAATGTTTAGATCAAAGCACAAAAGAATATATACAACAATTAACTGTTATACATAGAACTATATTTGAACAGGAAAAAGCCAAGGAGGAGGAGAATCCGGTAACAGAACATCAGATCAAACCTGAAGATCGAGTATACATCAGAAAGTTCCGGAGACGTTGGAACGAACCGAGACGAGAAGGACCGTTTGAAGTCACCAAAGTGTCTCCCACGGCGTTGCAAGTAGAAGGCAGTACACTGTGGTATCACTTAAACCATTGTACCAGAACGGTACCAGGGGTGGGGGAGAGAAGGGAAATTGAAGAAGTACACAGAGTGGATAGAGGTGATAGCGAGGAAGAAATAGAAATACACGGGGAGAATCGTGGGGAGGAGGAACAGAGCCAAGGAAGAACAAAAAGAATAGAGGATGATGAAAGTAGTTCTGTACATGAGCTGGCTGATGATACAAATGCCCAGCCTGAGCCTATTAGTCAAGGTGCCGAGGGAGGTGAGGACAGGGAAGGGGCCCCATTCCCCACCTGGGACTTGGAAACTATTTCCCTTAGGGACTTCCGTGACCCATAGAAAAGGAGAATGGGATACAGAAGACATAAGGGTGCAGAATCAGGAAGATAGAGTATTAAGACGAACAAAACGTGAACGATTAGTGAGCACAAATACTATTTGGGGAAAAGCGCAGAAAAACAAATGGTGGAAATGGGCTGAGTATACAGGTCGGAGAAACAGTGATGGGAAAGAGTGTGTAGTATGTGCATCAGAGAAACCTAACACCCAAGTAACTGATATACCATGGGGATCAGGAGACTGTGGAACCAGGAAACAAAGCTGGAGCTGTAGCAATCGCAACAATAATCATTCTGGGATTGATATTTTGTTGTTTTTTACCCGCCCTGAGATCCTTCCTTACCAGAATGGCAGCGCGGCAGATGGTGACGCGGGTGCTAAGCAGCTCACGCTCAAGAGAAAAAACAGAGGAATGGGAAAATCTTGAGCCGCCCCCGCTGAGTGGATTCACAATGACCTTGGTCGAAGTTGAAACTCGTCACTCTGTAAAATAACTACAATAGTGGAAGATCACCTTGTGGAAACAACAGCACCTTGCTGAAGTCCGCACGAAACCAGGAGAACTTAGTCTGTACACAGGAATCAGTCTTTTTCCCTTCCCTAGACAAGAGTGGGAAGGTTTTTGGCTGATGACTGTCAGGGGCAGGCAATCTGGAGGAGCAACCCAAAAATCAGAACCAGGATAGACAAATTATGATAAAGTTAGAATAGGGACACTGATCCCTGACCAAAATAGTCGGCTCCTCCACATCGCCTGGGAAAAGTGATTAAAATAAAATACAAATGGGATTGAGCAAGGGGATTATTTGAGCTTGATAATTGGGATGAGGCTAGGGAATAGCCTCAAAGGGGGGACTTGTAAGGGAAATTGTACTGGATATTGTATGAGTTTAGTATGAAATTCAGATTCACTTGTAAGGGAAATTGTACTGGATATTGTATGAGTTTAGTATGGAATTCAGATTCACAGGTTTTAGTAAAATGATAAAGTAGATTTAGGTCTTAGTGAAATGATAAAGTAGATTTAGGTGAATAGTGAGATGAGTATGTAACCTAAAGTAACTTTGTGTGACCTAATATAATCAAGTGTAGTCGATATGATCAAAGTGGAGAAACTAGAGAAGTAATATAGCAATCACTAATTAAGGAAAGCAGACAATAGTCACTTAAGAAAACAAGGAAGACTGCTCGGTGGTTCAACTTAATAGTGGACCATAAATCAGCAGAGAGAATGTCTTTTTCTTCTGAATGTCTTTTCTTCTAAACACATTCGGCCTTAGTCTACAAAACCACGATTATTGTACAAACAGAAAAATTCAGATAAGAGCAAGAGTTATAACCACCATGGTTTAAGAGACAACGAGATATAACAGGGAGCGACCGATTGCAAAGAAAACAGATAAAGGGTCAACTAAAACTAATGGTGGCCAAAGAAAGGTCGGGCTGTAGGGTAAGATAACAACCAAGGACAGGCTGTAAAAGGGAGAGGAGGATCTTGAGATATGAGGCTGAAATGTACATAAAAGAGTGTAAGCCCAAGGGCTCTTTGGAGTGTTCCGGACGTTCCCGACTTTATCTCTTGTGCTGAGAAATAAAGTCTATTGCTTGGAAGATCGCTGCTCAGACTCTCTGTTTTAATTGATGTGAATAAATTGTCGTCCTGGGGAACCACGACAAATCCTGATGAAATAGGGCTGCAGCAAATGTCACCAAGTCTCTCCTTGTCGTATCCTGTCTTCTTTGTTCAACATCAGTTTCCAATTCCCACTTTTGTAGCTCCTTTCATAGAAATCATAGAAACCCTACAGTGCAGAAGGCCATTCGGCCCATCGAGTCTGCACCGACCACAATCCCACCCAGGCCCTACCCCCACATATTTACCCGCTAATCCCTTTATTAGAGAGTCACTTTCCTGCTCCCATAGGAGCACTATTGGAACTCATGGTGCACATCACCTTTACAGGAGTGAGTGGCTAAAGACAAAAAGGCGCAACATTTTTTTTGTAACAAGGAATCGTATATTTACAGCACTCATGACCTTTAGTGAAATGCAATTTCTTCCAGCCCATATTGTCTGCCTGATGTAGACATAATGGGCCAAATGGCCTATTTTCAGGGTGCAACGATTTTGTGATTTCATATAGGTGGAATTATTAAACTTCAAGAGGGTAGAAATAGAAATGTTTACCTTCTATTACCACCAAAGTCTGTGGACCAATACACTAATAAAATCACCAGTCAGCACAGTGATTCAGCTATTTGTCTCTCCATGACAGGATGAGGGCCACATTAACCACAAAACATGGCCTTGTGAAAAAAAGCACTGCGGCAATGCTTCACAAACTATTTTCAATCTGACTCAACTGTACCTCACAATCGCCCTCTCATCTACCCGCATCACTCACTCCATCCCTCCCATCCACTCTCATTCCCCACTCATCACTTCATCCTCCCACCCCTCATCCTCCACTCACTCACTCATTCCATCCCCCCATCTACACTCATCCCCCACTCACTCACTCCAACCCCCTCATCCCCCACTCATTCACTCCATCCTCCCATCCCCCTCATCCTCCACTCACTCACTCATTCCAACCCCATCCACACTCATCCCCTACTCACTCACTCCATCCCCCTCATCACCCACTCACTCCAACCCCCTCATCCCACACTCATTCACTCCATCCTCCCATCCCCCTCATCCTCCACTCACTCACTCATTCCAACCCCATCCACACTCATCCCCTACTCACTCACTCCATCCCCCTCATCACCCACTCACTCCAACCCCCTCATCCCACACTCATACACTCCATCCTCCCATCCCCCTCATCCTCCACTCACTCACTCATTCCATCCCCCCATCCACACTCATCCCCCAGTCACTCCATCCTCCCATCCCCCTCATCCTCCACTCACTCACTCATTCCATCCCCCCATCCACACTCATCCCCCACTCACTCCATCCTCCCATCCCCCTCATCCTCCACTCACTCACTCCATCCGCACTCACTCACTCACCCCCCATCCCCCACTCCCTCAACCCCCACTCCCTCAACCCCCCATCCCCCACTCCCTCACCCCCCCATCCCCCACTCCCTCACCCCCCCATCCCCCACTCACTCACCCCCCCATCCCCCACTCACTCACCCCCCCATCCCCCACTCACTCACCCCCCCATCCCCCACTCACTCACCCCCCATCCCCCACTCACTCACCCCCCCATCCCCCACTCACAACCCCCCATCCCCCACTCACTCACCCCCCCATCCCCCACTCACTCACCCCCCCATCCCCCACTCACTCACCCCCCATCCCCCACTCACTCACCCCCCCATCCCCCACTCACTCACCCCCCCATCCCCCACTCACTCACCCCCCCATCCCCCACTCACTCACCCCCCCATCCCCCACTCACTCACCCCCCCATCCCCCACTCACTCACCCCCCCATCCCCCACTCACTCACCCCCCCATCCCCCACTCACTCACCCCCCCCATCCCCCACTCACTCACCCCCCATCCCCCACTCACTCACCCCCCCATCCCCCACTCACACCCCCCCATCCCCCACTCACACCCCCCCCATCCCCCACTCACTCACCCCCCCATCCCCCACTCACTCACCCCCCCATCCCCCACTCACTCACCCCCCCATCCCCCACTCACTCACCCCCCCATCCCCCACTCACTCACCCCCCCATCCCCCACTCACTCACCCCCCCATCCCCCACTCACTCACCCCCCCATCCCCCACTCACTCACCCCCCCATCCCCCACTCACTCACCCCCCCATCCCCCACTCACTCACCCCCCCATCCCCCACTCATTCACCCTCCCATCCCCCACTCATTCACCCTCCCATCCCCCACTCACTCACCCCCCCATCCCCCACTCACTCACCCCCCATCCCTCACTCACTCACCCCCCCCTCACTCACTCACCCCCCCATCCCCCACTCACTCCCCCCCCATCCCCCACTCACTCACCCCCCCATCCCCCACTCACTCACCCCCCCATCCCCCACTCACTCACCCCCCCATCCCCCACTCACTCACCCCCCCATCCCCCACTCACTCACCCCCCCATCCCCCACTCACTCACCCCCCCATCCCCCACTCACTCACCCCCCCATCCCCCACTCACTCACCCCCCCATCCCCCACTCATTCACCCTCCCATCCCCCACTCATTCACTCCCCCATCCCCCACTCACTCACCCCCCCATCCCCCACTCACTCACCCCCCATCCCCCACTCACTCACCCCCCATCCCTCACTCACTCACCCCCCCATCCCCCACTCACTCCCCCCCCATCCCCCACTCACTCACCCCTCCCATCCCCCACTCACTCACCCTCCCATCCCCCACTCATTCACTCCATCCCTCCCATCCCCCACTCACTCACTCCATCCCTCCCGTCCACACTTAGCCCTCAGATGCATCTCCTACATTCCAGCTCATTCCCCTCACTCTCTCACTCACTAGGAGAACAGCGAGTGCAGGAATCCTCTCGGCAGTCCGCACAGACGGCAGACGAAGAGGGAATGGGGCAGAGGGATGGCCCAAGGGCCAGGCGGAGGGTAGTAGAAGAGTTAATAGAGTGGAATTTCACGATCGAATGGTCAGTGTCCTGCCGAACAGTGTAACTTCCCCATCCTTATCCTTACCTGTAGCTGTACTACTCCGTGCCAACACTGTGCTATGCCAGAGATGCTACTGGGCTTGCTCACCAACTGTCCTTTCATAGACCCACAGGTGCCGCCGCTGTCTTTTGATTTGTTTTTGCCATCTGCAAACAACACAATATGTTTACACAACTGTCAATTTCTGCTGAGTGTCATCTCTTATTTTCAAATCCCGTTTTCTGAGAGATTCACCACAAACAAGTTCAAAGCAACAAGACCTTGCCCATTCCATGCCAACCGAGTGAGTTACATTCAATCCCTTACAGCACAGCCTGGTTTTCCCTGCTCACTTACTCAGGTATACCTGATAACCAGCAATATTCATAGAGCTCTGGGAGCTGGGACATCCTGAAATCAGACCCACAAGCTTGCAGACCCACAAAGGGGGAGCAAAAAACTCACTCGAAATTCAATGAACAGAACTCAAGGAGAAGAGGTTTATCAGAAGTAATCAAGCCAGGGGAGCGGTGACATGCTGCATAATGAGCTTGCACATTAGTTATGTAACTGGTGCAAAATCACAGAATTGTTACAGCACAGGAGACTGCCATTCAGCCCATCGTGTTCACACCGGCTCTCCAAATGAGCAATTCACCGAGTGAGTTTTTACCTTCTGCAGCAACCCTTCATATAGCAATGCCTTCTGAAAATTTAAGTACAGTAAATCCACCGGTTCCCCTTTACCCGCATCCAATAAGTTGGTTAAACATGGTTTCCCTTTCACAAAACCATATTGACTTTGCCTGATTACCTCGAGCTTATCCAAGTGCCGTTACAGCTTCTTAAATTAAAGCTAGCATTTTTCACACAACAGATGGAAAGCTAACTGGCCTGTAGTTTGCTGCTTTCAAACTTACTCTCTTTTGGAATAATGGAGTTACATTTACTATCTTCCAATCTAATGAAACCTTCCCCTAACCTAGGGAGCTTGGCAAAATTAACCCAGTTAGTTCAATTCAGTTCACAACTCAACCACACTTAGTCCAGAATTCTCCAATCTCACACACCAAAACTTCATTCACAGCAGCATCCCGGGAATCCCGGCAGTGGGCTGACAAGGTCAGAGAATTCCGGATCATTCAATTTTTTTGGAGCCTGGGAAGATTCTCACTGAATTCTCCCACACTTAGAAATGTGTTTGGAATGGGGACCTAAAAACATTAGCAATGCCAGTTTCTCAGAGATTGGGGCACCCTTTTTAAAGGGCACCTTGATCTCCGACAACCATGAACACACACCCTCCACCCCACCACTCAGCGGCTAAGACCCCTAACTGCCAAATAAGCAACAACCCACTATGAGGCCACCAAAGACCCCTCCCCCCTTTAGGAGCCCCCCCCTCCCTCTTTCAGGCACCTTCCCCATGCCCACCACTTTGGCACTGCCAACCTGCCACCCTCACAACATCAGGGTGTTAGGGAGCAGTGACAGGGCACAACCCAGCCATTTCCCCAACTACAAAGGAGTGTCAATAGTCTCCGAGCCCGCAGTGTGGCCGTCTGTTTGTGGAGGCCAGCAGTGATTGGCTCCAGGCTCCCGCTGCCACCACAGCATAGAGAATTGAAGGAGCCAGTAGAATCTGGCTCCAAACCCACCCTGCATATTTAAATGATTATTCAGACTCTCGCTGGGCATGAACCAGATTACGTTGGGGTACAGGAACTGGGAGAATCCCAAAAAGGGGTTCCAGCCAGCACTAACTGTGTTATAGCCGCTCCCTCATGATTCTCTGGCCCCAGTGCGTTTTGCGCATGAGTGTGCAGGGCTGGAGAACCATGATCACTATCTTTAACCTTTCTAGTTGACCAGGGATGATGGGTCCTTCACTTAAGACTTCTCTTACTCAAAGAACAAAGAAAATTACAGCACAGGAACAGGCCCTTCGGCACTCCAAGCCTGCACTGACCATGCTGCCCGACTTAACAAAAGCCCTTTACCCTTCCGGGGACCATATCCCTCTATTTCCATCTTATTCATGTATTTGTCAAGATGCCCCATAAAAGTCACTATCGTATCTGCTTCCACTACCTCCCCCGGCAACGAGTTCCAGGCACCCACCACCCTCTGTGTAAAAAATCTGCCTCGTACACCTCCTTTAAACCTTGCCCCTCGCACCTTAAACCTGTACCTCCTAGTAATTGACTCTTCCAGGGAGCCTTCAATGTTTGTCACTCTATTGACCTATCCCTTAACTTAATTTGCCAGTTCACTTCAGCCAGCTCATCTTTCACGCTCTCATAATTGCCCTGATTTAAGTTTAAAATATTAGCCTCCAACCTACTCCTCTTTCCCACAAGCATCCGGAACAAGGTAGATGAACTTGGGGCGTGGATTGGAACTTGGGACTACGATGTTGTGGCCATTACGGAGACGTGGGTTGAACAAGGACAGGAATGGTTGTTGGACGTTCCGGGGTATAGATGTTTCAGTAAGTGTAGGGAAGCTGGTAAAAGAGGTGGAGGAGTAGCATTGTTAATCAAGGATAGTTTAACGGCTGCGGAAAGGCACTTCGAGGGGGATCTGCACACTGAGGTAATATGGGCTGAAGTTAGAAATAGGAAAGGAGCGGTCACGTTGTTAGGAGTTTACTATAGGCCCCCAAATAGTAATAGAGATGTGGAGGAAGAAATTGCTAAGCAGATTATGGATATGTGTGGGGGTCACAGGGTAGTTGTCATGGGGGACTTTAACTTTCCAAATATTGATTGGAACCTTTGTAGGTCAAATAGTTCGGATGGGGCAGTTTTTGTGCAGTGTGTGCAGGAGGGTTTCCTGACACAATATGTGGAAAGGCCGGCAAGAGGTGAGGCCACATTGGATTTGGTACTGGGAAATGAACCGGGCCAAGTGTTAGATTTGGTTGTGGGAGAGCACTTTGGAGATAGTGACCACAATTCGGTCTCTTTTGTTATTGCAATGGAGAGGGATAGGGCTGTACGGCAGGGCAAGGTTTACAATTGGGGGAGAGGTAATTATGATGCGATTAGGCAAGAATTAGGGGGCATAAGTTGGGAACAGAAACTGTCAGGGAAAGGCACTAATGAAAAGTGGAACTATTTCAAGGAACAAATACTGGGTGTTCTTGATAGGTATGTCCCTGTCAGGCAGGGAGGAAATGGCCGAGTGAGGGAACCATGGTTCACGAAAGAGGTGGAATGTCTTGTGAAAAGGAAGAGGGAAGCTTACGTAGGGATGAGGAAACAAGGTTCAGATGGCCCGATTGAGGGTTACAAGTTAGCAAGGAATGAGCTGAAAAAGGGGCTTAGGAGAGCTAGGAGGGGACATGAGAAGTCCTTGGCGGGTCGGATCAAGGAAAACCCCAAGGCTTTTTACTCTTATGTGAGGAATAAAAGAATGACCAGGGTGAGGTTAGGGCCGGTCAAGGACAGTAGTGGGAACTTGTGTATGGAGTCAGTAGAGATAGGCGAGGTGATGAATGAATACTTTTCTTCAGTGTTCACCAAGGAGAGGGGCCATGTTTTTCAGGAAGAGAAGGTGTTACAGGCTAATAGGCTGGAGGAAATAGATGTTCGGAGGGAGGATGTCCTGGCAGTTTTGAATAAACTGAAGGTCGATAAGTCCCCTGGGCCTGATGAAATGTATCCTAGGATTCTTTGGGAGGCAAGGGATGAGATTGCAGAGCCTTTGGCTTTGATCTTTGGGTCCTCACTGTCCACGGGGATGGTGCCAGAGGACTGGAGAGTGGCGAATGTTGTTCCTCTGTTTAAGAAAGGGAATAGAAATGACCCTGGTAATTATAGACCGGTTAGTCTTACTTCGGTGGTTGGTAAATTGATGGAAAAGGTCCTTAGGGATGGGATTTACAACCATTTAGAAAGATGCGGATTAATCTGGGATAGTCAGCACGGATTCATGAAGGGCAAGTCGTGCCTCACAAATTTGATTGAATCTTTTGAGGAGGTAACTAAGTGTGTTGATGAAGGTAGGGCAGTTGATGTCATATACATGGATTTTAGTAAGGCGTTTGATAAGGTCCCCCATGGTCGGCTTATGATGAAAGTAAGGAGGTGTGGGATAGAGGGAAAGTTGGCCAATTGGATAGGTAACTGGCGATCTGATCGAAGACAGAGGGTGGTGGTCGATGGAAAATTCTCGGACTGGAGGCAGGTTGCTAGCGGAGTGCCACAGGGATCAGTGCTTGGTCCTCTGCTCTTTGTGATTTTTATTAATGACTTAGAGGAGGGGGCTGAAGGGTGGATCAGTAAATTTGCTGATGACACCAAGATTGGTGGAGTAGTGGATGAGGTGGAGGGGTGTTGTAGGCTGCAAAGAGACATAGATAGGATGCAAAGCTGGGCTGAAAAATGGCAAATGGAGTTTAACCCTGATAAATGTGAGGTGATTCATTTTGGTAGGACTAATTTAAATGTGGATTACAGGGTCAAAGGTAGGGTTCTGAAGACTGTGGAGGAACAGAGAGATCTTGGGGTCCATATCCACAGATCTCTAAAGGTTGCCACTCAAGTGGATAGAGCTGTGAAGAAGGCCTATAGTGTGTTAGCTTTTATTAACAGGGGGTTGGAGTTTAAGAGCCGTGGGGTTATGCTGCAACTGTACAGGACCTTGGTGAGACCACATTTGGAATATTGTGTGCAGTTCTGGTCACCTCACTATAAGAAGGATGTGGAAGCGTTGGAAAGAGTGCAGAGGAGATTTACCAGGATGCTGCCTGGTTTGGAGGGTAGGTCTTATGAGGAAAGGTTGAGGGAGCTAGGGCTGTTCTCTCTGGAGCGGAGGAGGCTGAGGGGAGACTTAATAGAGGTTTATAAAATGATGAAGGGGATAGATAGAGTGAACGTTCAAAGACTATTTCCTCGGGTGGATGGAGCTATTACAAGGGGGCATAACTATCGGGTTCGTGGTGTGAGATATAGGAAGGATATCAGAGGTAGGTTCTTTACGCAGAGAGTCTTTGGGGTGTGGAATGGACTGCCTGCAGTGATGGTGGAGTCAAGACACTTTAGGAACATTTAAGCGGTTATTCGATAGGCACATGGAGCACACCAGGATGATAGGGAGTGGGATAGCTTGATCTTGGTTTCAGATAAAGCTCGGCACAACATCGTGGGCCGAAGGGCCTGTTCTGTGCTGTACTGTTCTATGTTCTATGAATGTAAATTTCAATCATATTACTATCACTGCTACCTAGGGACACCGTCACGATAAATTCATTAACTTTTCCCATCTCATTACACATTGCCAGGTTTAGTATAGTCTGCTCTTTAGTTGGCTCCAGAACATGCTGTTCCAAAAACATACAACTCCTCAATGAAGTTACCTTTGCCCATATGACCATTCCAATCTATATGTAGATTAAAATCTTCCATGATTATCACTATGCTTTTCTGACAAGCGCCAATTATTTCTTCCTTCATGCTCCACCCTACCATTTGGTTACTATCAGGGGGCCTGTACATGACTCCCACAAGTGACTTCTTGCCTTTACCATTTCTCATCGCTACCTAAACTGGTTTGATTAGTAAGTTTGCAGACAACACAAAAGTTGGTGGATTTGCAGATAGCAATGAGGACCATCAGAAAATACAGCAGGATATAGATCGGCTGGAGGCTTGGGCAGAGTTTAATCCGGACAAATGTGAGATAATGCATTTTGGTAGGTCTAATATAGAGAGGAAATATACAGTAAATGGCAGAACCTTTAAGAGTATTGATAGGCAGAGGGATCTGGGTGTACAGGTACATGTGTCAATAAAAGTGGCAATGCAGGTGGAGAAGATAGTCAAGAAGGCACACGGCATGCTTGCCTTCATCAGCCGGGGCATTAAGTTTAAAAATTGGCATGTCATGATGCAGATTTATAGAACCTTAGTTAGGCCGCACTTGGAATATAGTGCTCAATTTTGGTTGCCGCACTACCAGAAGGATGTGGAGGCTTTGGAGAGGGTACAGAAAAGATTTACCAAGATGTTGCCTGGCATGGAGGGCATTAGCTGTGAGGAGAGGTTGGAGAAACTTGCTTTGTTCTCACTGGAACGACAGAGGTTGAGGGGCGACCTGATAGAAGTCTACAAGATTATGAGGGGCATGAACAGAGTGGATAGTCAGAAGCTTTTTCCCAGGGTGGAAGAATCAATTAGTCGGGGGGCATTGGTTTAAGGTGCAAGGGGCAAGTTTTAAAGGAGATGTACGAGACAGATGTTTTACACAGAGTGTAGTGGGTGCCTGGAACTCGCTGCCGGGGGAGGTAGTGGAAGCGGACACGGTAGTGACTTTGAAGGGGCACTTTGACAAATACATGAATAGGATGGGAATAGAGGGATGTGGTCCCCGGAAGGGTAGGGGGCTTTAGTTCAGTCGGGCAGCATAGTCGGTGCAGGCTTGGAGGGCCGAAGGGCCTGCTCCTGTGCTGTAATTTTCTTTGTTTTAAACCATTGGCACATCTTGATTTCCTGAACATAAGTCATTGTGCTCTGTTGTGCTAACACCATTAACTAACAGAGCCACTTCTCCACCTTTTCCTCGCTTCCTATACTTCCTAAATATCCTGTACCCTTCAATATTCGGTCTCTATCCATGTCCATGCTGTATAATAGCTATCAAATCATACTTATTTATTTCTATGTGCGTTCTCAGTTTCTCTACTTTGATTTGAATGCTTCATGCATTCAGATACAGATCTTTTAGTTTTCGCCTTTAATTCTTTTTATAACCTTTAGTCTCATCGGTTGATTTTACTGTTAAGTTTGTGTACTCTATTCCTTCCTGTCATCGTCTGCTTTTCATTTCCCATAATAATACCTTTCTCTTTTGCCTCTGCTCTTTGATTAACCATGTCTTCCCAAATTTGATCTCTTCCCCCACTATTTAGTTTGGGTGGCACAGTGGTTAGTACTGCTGCCTCAGTGCCACGGACCTGGATTCAATTCCCGGCTTGGATCAGTGTGTGGAGTCTGCACATTCTCCCCATGTCTGCGTGGGTTTCCTCCAAGTGCTCCGGTTTCCTCCCACAGTCCAAAAGATGTGCTGGTTAGCTGCATTGGCCATGCTAAATTATCCTTCAGTGTACCCGAACAGGCACCGGAGTGTGGTGACTAGGGGATTTTCACAGTAAATTAATTACAGTGTTTAAAGTCCTCTCCACTTCCCCAGTTATGCGGCTCACACTGGGATCAGTCCCAGCATGGTTCAGGTGTAGGCCGTCCCAACAGTACAGATCACTTTCCCCAGTACTGCTGCCAGTGTCCCATGAACCAGAACCCACTTCTCCCACACTCGTCTTTGAGCCACATATTCATCTCTCGAATCTGATTTGTCCTATGCCAATTTGCATATGGCTCAGATAATCATAGAATCATAGAGGTTTACAGCATGGAAACAGGCCCTTCGGTCCAACTTGTCCATGCCGCCCTTTTTTTTAAAAAACCCCTAAACTAATCCCAATTGCCCGCATTTGGCCCATATCCCTCTATACCCATCGTACCCATCTAACTATCTAAATGCTTTTTAAAAGATAAAATTGTACCCGCCTCTACTACTACCTCTGGCAGCTTGTTCCAGACACTCACCACCCTCTGTGTGAAAAAATTGCCCCTCTGGACACCCCTCTCACCTTAAAGCTATGCCCTCTAGTTTTAGACCCTCCTACCTTTGGGAAAAGATATTGACTATCTACCTTGTCTATGCCCCTCATTATTTTATAGACCTCTATAAGATCACCCCTCAGCCTCCTATGCTCCAGAGAAAAAAGTCCCAGTCTATTCAGCCTCTCCTTATAACTCAATCCATCAAGTCCCGGTAGCATCCTAGTAAATCTTTTCTGCACTCTTTCTAGTTTAATAATATCTTTTCTATAATAGGGTGACCAGAATTGCACACAGTATTCCAAGTGTGGCCATACCAATGTCTTGTACAACTTTAACAAGACGTCCCAACTCCTGTATTCAATGTTCTGACCAATGAAACCAAGCATGTCCACCTGTGACTTCACTTTCAAGGAGCTATGAACATGTACCCCTAGATCTCTCTGTTCTGTAACTCTCCCCAATGCCCTACCATTAACTGAATAAGTCCTGCCCTGGTTCAATCGACCAAAATGCATTACCTCACATTTGTCTAAATTAAACTCCATCTGCCATTCATCAGCCCACTGGCCCAATTGATCAAGATCCCACTGCAGTCCGAGATAACCTTCCTCACTGTCCACCATGCCACCAATCTTGGTGTCATCTGCAAACTTACTAACCATGTCCCCTATATTCTCATCCAAAATAATAATCCAGGGTTATGACCTTTGAGGCTCTGCTTCTTAATTTGGCACCCAGGTCTTCACACTGACTCTGCAGAACCTTCTCCTTTGGCCTGCCTATGTCACTGGTACCTTAGAGGACCACAACAACCGAGGCCTCCCCTCCCACTGGCAGCTGCTCTCCAGTCCCGAGTAAATACCCAAACCCTGGCAAGGGGAAAACACAGCCATGTGGACACTCACTCTTTTCTGCAGAGAATGGTGTCAATTCCTCAGATTACATTGTCTCCGATTACCACTACTTTCCTTTTGCTCTCCCTGCATGAATGGCTTCCTGTAACACCCATGCCATGGTTAACCACCCTGCAGTTCCCACTCTCATCCAAACAAACTAAAAACCTCTAATCTGCTGGACAATTGTAAAGGCTGAAGCTCCAGTACTCTAGCCTTCCGTATCCCCTTACCTCCTCACTCGCGGTCGCACTCTCCTGTCCCTAGTCATTGACTGAATCAGAAGACCCTGTCCTAAGAGGTGTGACTGCCGCCTGGTACAAAGAATCCAGGTAAATTTCTCCCTCTCTGATGCGTCACTGTGTCTGTAGTTCAGTCTGCACCTCAAACTCTTGAGCCAAAGCTGCTTGAACTTCAAACACATACATACATGTTTGTCCTGGATCAAGCTAGTATCCGGGAGCTCCCACATGCTGCAGCTGTGACACATCACCTGCCCTGCCAACATTAATGTGTTCTAATTACCTATTTAATTACTTTATTCAATTATATATTGAATCTTGTTTTTAGATATTTTGTTAACCTTACCATCAGCTATTTTGAGCCTTCGGAATAGAATAAACCTGAGTCACTTACCAGATATTCACCAAAGAACTATCCACTGCTGCTCTCGCAGGCTAAGTTAGAAAGCAAAAAACACCTTTTTCTCTTCCTTCGCTACTCCCTTTATTACCCAACTCCCAGCACTCTAATCTAAATCACACTTCTTGTAGTATTAGCCTGAATCAACATTGTAATAAAACTATTTCTCTTACTGATTAATAGGGCAAGCAGTTGTTAGTAAAGTTTAATTTTCCTTTCTATTCTAAAATGCAAATGTGATATATCTGACAAGGTGAAACTGTTAAGAGTCAGAAGGGAAAGGCATTCTATCATAGCAATATGTTTGGCACAATAAACTCCATCAGTTTCACACAGTGACAATTTGTAATCACTATAGAATATCCTGCAGAGTGGATGCTATGCTGGTACCATGATGGGAAATAGAGTAAGGAATGTCGACAGCGACTGTACTTCAAAACAATTCATTGTACGTGAAGCGCTTTGGAACAAGAGAGAGGTGGTAAAGGACAACATCAATGCAACTTTGTTCCTTCTTTCTACAATCACTTCCCAACCTTGTAATAAGCCCATTGAAGCTTATGAAAAGCCCATGTAACCATGGCCAGCATGCTTACCAGGCTTAGTGGCTGGTTTTAGCTCTTCCACTTCCATCCGGCTGGTATCTACATGAACCAGGAGGTGACAGAGGCGTCGAACCCTCGAATTAAATATGGCAGCTCGGCCTTTGCCCTGCTTCGAGACTTCGGAGTTCTCCAGGTATTCACTCAGTAGCCAGGATAATGGGCTAGGATTAGTGTTGTCTGAAGCAAGACAGATAAACATATAACCATGATATAAAAATAAAACATGCAAGGTAACAACGCATAGACAACTGATCGGCTAAAATCTTTGTCATTCAGAATACATATTGTTTTGTTAGATGTGTTAAGTGTATTGACACGATGCATGATAGACAGGGGAGCAAAAATACTAAACCTAATGTTTTTCAAGAGAACGTGATATTTTAATGGTGCGTGGCACACTCTTCATTCACACCTCTGATTGTTTTCACCATGAGTGACCAACACCACAGAATTTGAGAATACTGCAGCAAAGAAATGGATCATTTGGCCCATTGAATCTATACCAATACTTCCCCAAAACAAGCTGCCTAATCAAATTCCATTGCTCTGTCCATTCCTCTAATATTCCACTTATTCAAGCAACTGGATAATTCCTTTTTAAACAAGTAGGAGGAATTCATTTGATCAACAATTTATGGCTGATAATTTCACGTCATGTTTTTTTCCTAACTTCACATTCACTTTTTTTTATTATATTCAGTTTGTGCCTTCTCATTACTGGGAAATGTTGATAGGACAGCAAAAGAAAACAAAAAGTGAGTTGAAGTCCATGTTATGAAGCTCCTGGTCCATAACCTTGCTTTATGAAACACACCCAAAGCTGTGATACTGAATACAATGGGACTGTATAAAATACACACCCAAAGCTGTGATACTGAATACAATGGGATTGATCAAAGCCTCCCAACACGTCCGTCCCAATGCTTCAGCTGCCTCTGCATCTGGAAGGAAACGATCAGCAAACATCTGCTCATGTCGCAAAGCACTGTTTAACCTGTGAAGAAATAAAGCTACTCATTTTCCATACATCTACTCCAAATACAAACCTTTGATTGATTCACAAGTTACATTTTTGGGGATTACACTTCAATACTAAATGGGACATACTTTTATTAATTACCGCCAGATATCACATGGTATTGCTCCTGGCGAGTCAGGGTTACACTTTATAAAGGGTAAAGATAAAAATCCAAAATGAATTGGGAAAACATTCATAGGTTATCTCCCTTGGAACCTTCCCTTTTGGTTTTGTCATATAGGTAATATTGTTTAAAAACCCCATCATATATATTCCCAGAGATTATTTCTTACACAAATTTATCAAAGGAAAATTTTAAAGTTTGTTTTCTGATGTTTTACAGTGAAACAAAATCAGGTTACTTGTCTATTTAATAAATGGGAATCTTCAGAAGGTTTTCCACTGGAGTGGTTAAAAGATCAACTAAAAACCATAACATGCCAGCACAGCATCTAGAGTTCCAAAACAAACCAAAAGGATAAAACAGCAGATGCTGGAAAAAAACAAAAATGGAACAAGTTGGAAGCACTCGGTAGGACAATTCAGTCGGTCCACACCCAAAATGTGCATTTTTCATTTTCTCATAAGAATGTAAGAAATGGAAGCAGTAGATCCAGAGACTGCTCTGCCATTCAATACAATCACAGCTGATCTGCTTCTTCAGCACTTGCCCACTCCCATACCCTTTGATTCAAGAGACCAAAAAAATATCAGTCTGGAAAATACTCAACAATGGAGCATCCATAGCCCTCTGAACTAGAGAATCCCAACAATTCACACCTTTTTTGAATGAAGACATTTTTCCTTACCTCTGTACTAAATGATCATCCCTTTATCCCAGACTGTGCATCAATGTTTTAGATTCCCCAGTCAGGGGAAACAACCCATCAGTGTCTACCCTTCAAGCCCCTTCAGAATTTTATATGTTTCTACAAGATCACCTCTCATTCATCTAAACCCCAGAGAATATCAGCCAAGTTACTCAACCCCCTCATCCCAGGAACAAGCCTGATGAATCTTGCTGCACTGCCTCCTAGGCAAGAATAATCTTCCTTAAATATGGAGATGATGAAAACACACATGGTACTCCAGGCGTGGTGTCACCAGTCTTATAGCATTGTGGCAAGACTTGCATGTTTTTGCACTCCAATCCCATTGCAGCAAAGACAAGCATGCCATTGCCGCCCTAATTGCTTGCTGTAAATATATGCAAGCTTTGTATTCCTTCTACAAGTATTCCAAAGTCTCTTTCAGCATCAACATTTAAAGCTTTCATGCCTTTTAAAAAATATTCTTCTTTTCTATTCTTTTTACCAAGTGAATAACCTCACATTTCTCAACATTTTAATTTTGTCACCTTGTTGCCCCATCATTTGGCTTATCTCTTTGCCACCTCTGTGTGCCCTTCCAGCAGACATTCCCAAGAAGCTTTGTATCATCAATAAACTTAGATACATTACTCTCTGTCTGAGTTCCTGCACTGTCACTGAGTGAAAGTCCTGGAACTCTGTCCCAAACAGCACTGTGGGTGTACCTACACCTCATGGACTGCAGTGGTTCAAGAAGACAGCTCACCACCACCTTCTCAAGGGCATTTAGTGATGGGCAATAAAAATGCTGGCCTAGCCATTGACACCTACATAAATAATAAAAAAAAAATAGATGGTCAAGAACTGAGGCTCCAGGCACTGATCCTTGTGGCACTCCATTATTTAATCTGCCAACTTGAAAATAGCCCATTTATCCAGCTCTCTGCTTCTTGCTCATTAACTAATCCTCCATCCATTCTAATATATTACCCCAACTCATGAGCCCTTTCTGTAACTTAACTTTGTGTGTGACACCTCTCTACAGATGATGTCTGTTTAACATGGATCCAGCTTCCAAGTATGGATTCCAATTCCCTTAAGTTTGGTGTGAATTCAGCAGTGGAGCTTTATTGTGCCACACTTGCTGGGTCACTAACTTGTTGAAAAGCTGCAGCAGCTGCATCCTGTCCTCTTGAATTTCCTGACACCAGGTATGCGCCTTGGTTGTGTAGAAGAGGTAAGTCCGACAGCAAAGCTGCTCCTTGAACACTGGCCAGAAGGTTGGCTTTGGCCCCAGAACTTCAAATCCGTGAACACGAGTATCAATACCACCCTGATTTAGGAAATCAAATGATTAACTAGACAGTGCAGTTCTGCTCCAGCTACTCCACTTAAATTACATTACTCTACAGCAAACGTATAGCTCAGTAAAGGAGATATTGGAGAATACAGTAAAGTTTATTTATTCGTCACAAGGCTTACATTAACACTGCAATGAAGTTACTGTGAAATTCCCTTATTTTGAAAACAAATTATATTAATAAATGCTACATCGCTACCACTATAACAAGCAATTGTTTATTCCTATTGGCCCAAGAGTGGCTTGCTTACAGGGGAAATTAGAGATCTTAACAAATTCAAGGAAGAAGCATACAAATGGGCGAGAAAAAGCAATAGGGCTGAGGATTGGGAGCAGTTTAAAATTCAGCAAAGGAGGACCAAGGGATTGATTAAGAAGGGAAAAATAGTGTGTGAAAGTAAGCTAGCAGAGAACATAAAAACTGACTGTAAAAGTTTCTATACGCATGTAAAGAGAAGATTGACAAAAAGAATGTCGGCCCCTTACAGTCAGAGTTTTCATAACGGGGAATATAGAAATGGCTGAGGAATTAAATCCATACTTTGCTTCAGTCTTCACAAAGGAAGACATGAATAATGTGCCAGAAGTTCAGAGAGAAACATGTTTTAGTGAGGAGCTGAAGAAAATCAGCATTAGTAGAGAAATGGTTTTGGGGAAATTGATGAGATTGAAGGTGGATAAATCCCCAGGTCCTGATAATCTTCATCCCAAAGTACTTAAGAAAGTGGCCCTGGAAATAGCACATCCATTGATGGTTATTTTCCAAAATTCTTTGGACTCTGGACTAGTTCCTACAGATTGGAGGGTTGATAATGTAAGCCCACTATTCAAAAAGGGAAGTAGAGAGAAAACAGGGAACTGTCGGTACTGGGGAATTTGCCACTTTTTTTTCTTTTTATGTATTTGTAGAAATCTTTGCTGTCTGTTTTTATATTCTGAGCTAGTTTACTCTTATAATCAAGGATTTCATAACTCGGCATTTGGAAGACAGTGGTATAAGCAAAGTCAGCATTGATTTACAAAAGGGAAATCATGCTCGATGAATCTATTGGAATTCTTTGAGGATGTAACTAGTAGAGTTGACCAAGGAGAACCAGTGGATGTGGTTTATTTATCAGAAAGCTTTTGACAAAGTCTCACATAACAGACTACTACATAAAGCACAAGGAATTGCAGTCTTGAGATGGATAGAAAGCTGCTTAGCAGATAGGAAGCAAAGAGTTGGCATAAATAGGTCTCTTTCTGATTGGCAGTCAGTGACTAGTGGGGTTCCGCAGGGATTTGTGCTCGGACCCCAACTGTTCACATTATGTATTAATGCTTTGGAAGAGGGAACTGAATGTATTATCTCCAAATTTGCAGATGATACAAAGTTGGGTGGGAGGATAAGCTGCGAGGAGGATGCAGAGATGCTTCAGTGTCATTTGGACAGGCTGTGAATGTGGGCATCTGCATGACAGATGCAGTATAATGTGGATAAATGTGAGGTTATCCACTTTGGTAGCAATAATAGGAAGACGGATTATTATTTGAATGGGTGAAAATTGAGAGAGGTGGATACTCAGCAAGACCTTGGTGTCCTCGTGCATCAGTCGCTGAAAGTAAGCACACAGGTACAGTAGACAATAAAGAATGTAAATGGTATGTTGGCCTTCACAGCGAGAGGGTTTGAGTATAAGTATAGGGATGTTTTGCTGCAATTGTATGGGTGTTGGTGAGGCCACACCTGGAGTATTGTGTGCAGTTTTGGTGTCCTTATCTGAGGAAGGATGTCCTTGCTATAGAGGGAGTATAGCGAAGAGTGAGAGGGGATCTCATAGAAACTTATAAAATTCTAACGGGGTAGACAGGGTAGATTCACAAAGAATGCTCCCAATGGTGGGGGAGTCCAAAACTAGGGGTCATAGTTTGAGGATAAGGGGTGAACCTTTTAGAACTGTGGTGAAGCAAAATTTCTTCACCCAGAGGGTGGTGAATGTGTGGAATTCACTACCAGAGTGCAGCTGAGGTCAAAACATTGTCTGATTTCAAGAAGAAATTAGATATAGCTCTTGGGGCTAAAAGGATCAAGGGATATGGGGGAAAAGGGGGGATCAAGACATTGATTTTGATGATCAAAATGAATGTTGGAACAGGCTCGAAGGGCCAAATGGCCTACTCCTGCTTCTAGTTTCTATGTTAACAGAAATAACACCTGATATTTTCTAAGAATTCAAAATAGTCAAAAGATCTATCTACCTGCTGGCATCGCTTGATCCGAATTTGGATAATTGTCCAGTAACGAGTCATATTCTCCAGCAGTAATACACGGCTGGCAGTGGGCGCCACGTTAACCTGAAAACAAAGGCAAGCTCAACAACTCTTGAAACAAGGATGTGCAGGTTATTTCTCAATGTACATTGGTCAAAAATTTATCCATCTCTCGCAGAAACTCAGTGCTTCACACAAAGCAAATTTTGGTGACTTTCATAGATAATGGCAGCATGCATTTTATGCAAAGTAGGATCCCACCTAAGAATGGACATTAATGACTACCTAATTATTGGCGTTGTTTGAGGAATATATGCTTTGCTGCACCTGGCGTCACAACATTGGACCTTTAACACCCACCTAAACTCACAATAATGGAGAGGGGGAATTTATCCAGCTAAATCCCGATGGAGAGAGGGGATTTATCCAGCCAAATCCCGATGGAGGGGGGGGATTTATCCAGCTAAATCTCAATGGAGAGGGGGAATTTATCCAGCCAAATCCCGATGGAGAGGGGATTTATCCAGCGAAATCCCGATGGAGAGGATTCATCCAGCTAAATCCCAATGGAGAGAGGGCATTTATCCAGCCAAATCCCGATGGAGAGGGGATTTATCCAGCTAAATCCCAATGGAGGGGATTTATCCAGCTAAATCCCGATGGAGAGGATTTATCCAGCTAAATCCCGATGGAGGGGATTTATCCAGTAAAATCCCAATGGAGAGGGGGGATTTATCCAGCTAAATCCCACTTGAGGGAGGGGATTTATCCAGCTAAATCCCGATGGAGAGAGGGAAACTATCCAGTTAAATCCCGATGGAAAGAGGGGATTTATCCAGCTAAATCCCGATGGAGAGGGGGAATCTATCCAGCTAAATCCCAATGGAGAGGATGAATTTATCCAACTAAATGCCAACGGAAAGAGGGAATTTATTCAGCTCAATCCCAATGGAGAGAGGGCATTTATCCAGTTAAATTCCAATGGAAAGAGAGAATTTATCCAGATAATTCCCAATGGAGAGAGGGAGTTTATCCAGCTAAATCCCAATGGAGAGGGGGAATTTATCCAGCTAAATGCCAAGGTAAAGAATGAATTTATTGAGCTAAATCCCAATGGAGAGGGGGAAATTATCCAGATAATTCCCAATGGAGGGAATTAATCCAGATAATTCCCTGTGGAGAGAGGGAATTTATCCTGCTAAATCCCAATGGACAGAGGGAATCTATCCAGTTAAATCCCAATGGAGAGAGGGAATTTACCCAGTTAAATCCCAATGGTGAGGGAATGTATTCAGTTAAATCCCAATGGAGAGGCGGAATTTATCCAGTTAAATCCCAATGGAGAGAGGGAATTTACCCAGCTAAATCCCAATGGAGAGGGAATGTATCCAGTTAAATCCCAATGGAGAGGGGGAATTTATCCAGTTAAATCCCAATGGAGAGAGGGAATTTATCCAGCTAAATCCCAATGGAGAGAGGGAATTTATCCAGTTAAATCCCAATGGAGGGGGTGAATTTATCCAACTAAATGCCAATGGAGATAGGGAGTTTATCCAGCTAAATCCCAATGGGGAGGGGGAATTTATCCAGCTAAATGCCAACGTAAAGAATGAATTTATTGAGCTAAATCCCAATGGAGAGGGGGAAATTATCCAGATAATTCCCAATGGAGAGAGGGAGTTTATCCAGTTAAATCCCAATGGAGTGAGGGAATTTATCCAGTTAAATCCCAATGGAGGGAATTTATCCAGATAATTCCCAATGGAGATAGGGAGTTTATACAGCTAAATCCCAATGGAGAGAGGGAATCTATCCTGCTAAATCCCAATGGAGAGAGGGAATCTATCCTGCTAAATCCCAATGAAGAGAGGGAATTTATCCAGTTAAATCCCAATGGAGAGGGGGAATTTATCCAGCTAAATCCCAATGGAGAGGGAATTCATCGTGTTAATTCCCAATGGAGATAGGGAGTTTATCCAGCTAAATCCCAATGGAGAGGGAGAAATTATCTGGATAATTCCCAGTGGAGAGAGGCTATTTATCCAGTTAAGTCCCAATGGAGGAAATTTATCCAGGTAAATCCCATTGGAGAGAGGGAATTTATCCAGTTAAATCCCAATGGAGGGGGTGAATTTATCCAACTAAATGCCAATGGAGATAGGGAGTTTATCCAGCTAAATCCCAATGGGGAGGGGGAATTTATCCAGCTAAATGCCAACGTAAAGAATGACTTTATTGAGCTAAATCCCAATGGAGAGGGGGAAATTATCCAGATAATTCCCAATGGAGAGAGGGAGTTTATCCAGTTAAATCCCAATGGAGTGAGGGAATTTATCCAGTTAAATCCCAATGGAGAGAGGAAATTTATCCTGTTAAATCCCAATGGAGGGAGGGGATTTATCCAGTTAAATCCCAATGGGGAGAGGGAATTTATCCAGTTAAATCCCAATGGAGAGAGGAAATTTATCCTGTTAAATCCCAATGGAGGGAGGGGATTTATCCAGTTAAATCCCAATGGGGAGAGGGAATTTATCCAGTTAAATCCCAATGGAGAGAGGGAATTTATCCAGTTAAATCCCGATGGAGAGAAGGAATCTATCCAGCTAAATCCCAATGGAGAGGGGGAATTTATCCAGTTAAATCCCAATGGAGAGAAGGAATCTATCCAGCTAAATCCTAATGGAGAGGGAATGTATTCCGTTAAATTCCAATGGAGAGGGGGGATTTATGCAGCCAAATCCCAATGGAGGGAATTTATTCAATAAAATCCCAATGGAGAGGGGAAATTTATCCAGCTAAATCCCAATGGAGAGAGGGAATTTATCCAGTTCAATCCAAATGGAGAGAGGGAATTTATCCAGCTAAATCGCAATGGAGAGGTGGAAATCTATCCAGCTAAATCCCATGGAGAGAGGGAATTTACCCAGCTAAATCCCACTGATGGAGAGCGGGAATTTATCCAGAGGGAATAGAGAAAGCTTTGTATTGGAGATCTCCAGGGATCAGTGTTGGGACCCTTGCTTTAATGATCTAGACATTTGGTGTATAGGGCACAATTTCAATATTTGTGGTTGATACGAGACTTGGAAGCATTGCAAACTGAGGAGGATAGTGTAGAACTTCAAAAGGACATGGGCCTTTGGTGGAATGGGCAGGCAAGTGACTGATTAAATTGAATCAGAGAAATGTGCAATGAATCATTGTGGTCAGAACTTGTAGAGATGACATAAACTAAAGGGTAAAATTCTAACATGGGTACAGGAGCAGAGCATACATCATTGAAGGTGGAAGAACAGGTTGAAAGAACAGTTAACAAAGCACATACCATCCTTGATCAATAAGGACAAAGAGTACAAAAGTAAGGAGGTCATATTAAATTTGTATAAAACATTGGCCTGAATTTTCAGACTCTTCCGACAGGCAGGATCTCCTGGTCCCCCCAACGGGCCAGAACAATGGAAAACTCTGTTGACAGCCACGAGGCCGGAATGTCCCTGACTAGTTCAGCTTCAACTGAAGTATTATGCCCAGTTCTGGGCAGCACACTTCAGGAAAGATGTGAAAGATAGAGTGCAATAAAGATTCATGAGAATGGTTCCAGGGAGGAAGAACTTCAGTTACACATATAAATTGGAGAAGTTGGGATTGTTTTCCTTGGAGAAGAGTAAGTTAACAGGAGATCCAATAGAGGTAGAAAGGGAAAAAACTGTTCCCACTGGTGGAAGGATTGAGAATGAGACAGCACAGATTTAAAATAATTGGCAAAAGAAGCAATGGAGACATGAGGAGAAACATGTTCACACGTGGTTAGGATCTGCAATGGATCTCTGACAGTGTGCTAGAGGCAGGTTCAATCGAGACACTTGAGGGGAAATTGGATTATTATTTGAAAAGGAAGAATGCGCAGGGTTACGGGGAGAAGACAGGGGAGTGGTACGAGGTGAATTGCTCTGAGATCCAGCACAGATATGACAAGCTGAATGGCCTCCCTCTGTGCTGATACAAATGCTGTTCTGCACTTTCTTGCTTCATGCTTTGTACAATGGTATATCTACAGTGTGGGTACCTATAAACTACTTTCACCAGCATTTTCTGACCATTGGTATTCCCAATGTCCACCCTTATTGATTCTACTTCCTAATGTGGGCTAAGATCCTTTCTTACCACCATCTTTATTCCATCCTATATTAGCAGGCCTCCTCCTTGGCATTTTGTCATTTTGACCATCTTTTTGAAATGTTGTGTGCCCTGGATTATTTACTGCCCAATCTCAAATCATTTTGTAACCATGTCTCTCTAATCTTGGGATGACACAATCAAACCGAGCCAGATCCAGGCTAGAAAATCAACAGGCTTGCAACATTAAATGGCAGAGAGATCACATGGCTCCAAAGCAGAGTCTGGCAGAAGATATGCTCTGACACCCATCAAATTCCAGCCATCCACAGCACGTTATACCTACAGGAATAGACATTAGTGCTGAAGAGCAGGCTTCCTCCAATGAGTCCCAAGGCTGCTCCTCTAGACTGAATCATAAAGACTTCAAAGCCACAATTTTGTCTCTTTCTTTTAGAAATTTCATTGAAAATCCTGTCTCATCAGAATTTTGCAAACGGTTCAAATGTTCCACTGGAACATGACAGCCAAGAACATCATGTAAAAATAATTAACTACATCTCCAAATTAAAAATAAAGCTAAACACGATACAAAAAGGAAAATAGACTGCTGAAACAATGTGACACAATCAGGTTTAGCAGTGCTGAACTCATTCCATGGAATGATTGCCTATTTGTGAGTATGTGAAAGCTGATGAGCAGAAGGCATCAGTTTTTTTATATGGCTTTGCAAATGTTCATGTTTGCTCATCAGCAGACGTGAAAATAACTC
Organism: Mustelus asterias; assembly: GCF_964213995.1. NCBI lineage: Eukaryota > Metazoa > Chordata > Chondrichthyes > Carcharhiniformes > Triakidae > Mustelus > Mustelus asterias. The sequence continues at coordinate 10,211,906 of NC_135805.1, forward strand.
TTCCTTAACTGTCAAGTACAAAAAAAGTTAGCAACAGAAGAAACCAGAGGAGATAAAAATGAACAAGCAACGAGCAAACTGTAAAAGTGTTTTGCATTGGAAGCCGCAACAATATTCTCACAGGAGTTCTCTGCTTTTGCCTCACTGCCTGAAAGATGCTCCACTTAGTAACTCACTGTGTTTAGCTCTGTATTGATGTTACTTGGATCATCCCCTCCCATCACCACCACACGTGCTGGCATGTAACTGGAGTCCTCACTCGCAACCACTAAGGTCAGTTGTCTGGAACACAAGGAAAAAGACCACTCATTAGCATTCAAACAACAGTCAAATACATATTTTAACTAATTATGGGTGTAGGGGACAATCTAGATGAAAGTATTCTACAACTAGAATACGTAGCTTCATACATGTGAGTTTCTACTGCACAAGTCGCCGAGGTCACATATTCACCTTTGTTTTATTCCCTTAATTTTCCACTCCCAATGAGCAATTTGGGTGATTTCTGCAAACTTACACCAGAGAAATTCAACAGTTGCATTGTTATCTGTCTCATGTATTAAAAATGGCAGGTGATTTACATGAATCTATTTAAAAAATGAAAGTTATGTTAACCAAGTGTTATGGAAAATCCCATGATAAAAATCTCCACATTTATCTTCAATGTGGTATCGACCCTTGCAAGTGGAAAAGTGAAGATGATTTTTCCAATGCTAAGGTTTTCTATGGTAATTTTGGATCTCAGGAACAACTCTGAATAAAATCCATGCCTGTTCCTGTAATACAGGGCAGGTAGCTCTCTGGAAAAATCATCAGCGTTCTTTCAAACTTGGAGCAATAGATCAACTTCATTGTTTTCATAGGCCCTGTTTATTTTCAAAAGAGAGAGAAAGATGAAGCAGGGAAAGTGCATGTATGACCTCAGTTAATAAAATCATAGAGGTTTACAGCATGGAAACAGGCCCATCGACCCAACTTGTCCATACCGCCCTTTTTATTAAACCCCAAAGCCAGTCCCACTTGCCCGCATTTGGCCCATATCCTTCTATACCCATCTTACCCATGTGACTGTCTAAATGCTTTTTAAAAGATAAAATTGTACCCGCCTCTACTACTACCTCTGGCAGCTTGTTCCAGACACTCACCACCCTCTGTGTGAAAAAATTGCCCCTCTGGACACTTTTGTATCTCTCCCCTCTCACCTTAAACCTATGCCCTCTAGTTTGAGACTTCCCTATCTTTGGGAAAAAATATTGGCTATCTAGCTGATCTATGCCCCTCATTATTTTATAGACCTCTATAAGATCACCCCTCAGCCTTCTACGCTTCAGAAAAAAAAGTCCCAGTCACTCCAGCCTCTCCTTATAACTCAAACCATCAAGTCCCGGTAGCATCCTAGTAAATCTTTTCTGCACTTTTTCTAGTTTAATAATATCCTTTCTATAATAGGGTGACCAGAACTGCACACAGTATTCCAAGTGTGGCCTTACCAATGTCTTGTACAACTTCAACAAGACGTCCCAACTCCTGTATTCAATGTTCTGACCAATGAAACCAAGCATGCTGAATGCCTTCTTCACCACTCTGTCCACCTGTGACTCCATTTTCAAGGAGCTATGAACATGTACTCCTAGATCTCTTTGTTCTGTAACTCTCCCCAATGCCCTACCATTACCTGAACAAGTCCTGCCCTGGTTCAATCTACCAAAATGCATCACCTCGCATTTATCTAAATTAAACTCCATCTGCCATTCGTCAGCCCACTGGCCCAATTGATCAAGATCCCGTTGCAACCGGAGATAACTTTCTTCACTGTCCACTATGCCACCAATCTTGGTGTCATCTGCAAACTTACTAACCATGCCTCCTATATTCTCATCCAAATCATTAATATAAATGACAAATAACAGTGGACCCAGCACTGATCCGTGAGGCACACCGCTGGTCACAGGCCTCCAGTTTGAAAAACAACCCTCTAATAGTAGGGTATTGGGGAGCGTTATAGAACAAAGAGATATAGGGATACAGGTTCATAGCTCCTTGAAAGTGGAGTCACAGGTGGACAGAGTGGTGAAGAAGGCATTCAGCATGCTTGGTTTCATTGGTCAGAACATTGAATACAGGAGTTGGGACGTCTTGTTGAAGTTGTACAAGACATTGGTAAGGTCATACTTGAACTACTGTGTACAGTTCTGGTCGCCCTATTATAGAAAGGATATTATTAAACTAGAAAGAGTGCAGAAAAGATTTACTAGGATGCTACTGGGGCTTGATGGTTTGAGTTATAAGGAGAGGCTGGATAGACTGGGACTCTTTTCCCTGGAGCAGAGGAGACTTAGGGGTGACCTTTTAAAGGTCTATAAAATAATGAGGGGCATAGATCAGTTAGATAGTCAACAAATTTCCCAAAGGTAGGGGAATCTAAAAGGAGAGAGACAAAAGGGTCCAGAGGGGCAAATTTTTTCACTCAAAGGGTGGCGAGTGTCTGGAACAAGCTGCCAGACGTAATAGTAGAGGCGGGTACAATTTTGTCTTTTAAAGACAAAATTTAGATAGTTACATGGGTAGGATGGGTATCGAGGGATATGGGCCAAACGTAGGTAATTGGGACTAGCTGAGTGGTTAAAAAAAAGGGTGGCATGGACAAGTTGGGCCAAAGGGCCTGTTTCCATGCTGTGAACCTCTATGATTCTATGACAAATGTCAGGTAGATAATACAAGTGAGGACCGGGCTGAATGTAAAATGTTCAGAGAGGAAGAGAAAAAATAAGACAGGCAAAGAAAGAGTATGGGGAGAGACTGGCAACTAACATAAAAGGGAATGCAAAAGTCTTCTATCGGCAAGTAAAAAGGAGTGAAAAAAGGAGTAGAGTCAATCAAGGACCAAATTTACAAATGGCGACAGAGGGTATGGCTGAGGTACTAAATATGTTTTGTATTTATCGAGGAAGCTGCTGCTGAAGTTAAAGTGAAAAAGGAAGCAACTAAAACATGGGATGGGTTAAAAGTTGGTAAAGAGCCAGTATTAGAAAGTATGACTATACTTTATTAAACTGTAAAGTTACCAGGCCTGGGATCAGATGCATCTGAGGATAGAGAGAGAAGAGTGGAAATTATGGAAGCACTGGTCAGGATTTTCCAAATTTCCTCAGATATGCAAAATTGAAAATGTTACACCTTTGTCCAAAAGATGGATAAACCCCGCAACTGCAAGCCAGTCAGGTTAATCTCGGGTGAGCAAAGGTTTTAGAAATGATAATTCAGAACAAAATAAACAGTCATATGGACAAATGTGAATTAACCGAGGAAATCCAGCACTGATTTGTTAAGAGCAAATCCTATTTAACTAACTTGATTGTGTTTCCTGATGAGGTGACGAGAGAGAATAGATGAGGATAATGCTATTGATGTAGTGGACTTCCAAAAGACAAGGTACAGACAATGTACTCGAAAAGACTTGATTATCTGTTAAGACTCACATTCCAACCACTATCTTGCAATTGAGTCTGTGCCTATGTATGCCCTGTTTGTGAACCCAACTCTGCACTCACCTGATGAAGGGGCAACGCTCCGAAAGCTCATGTTACCAAATTAACCTGTTGGACTTTAACCTGGTGTTGTGAGACTTCTTACTGTGCCCACCCCAGTCCAACACCGGCATCTCCACATCACTACAAATTGTATGGCAGAGACATTGAACAAATCATAGAATCACTACAGTACAGAAAGAGGCTATTCGGCCCATCGAGTCTGCACCGACCACAATCCCACCCAGGCCCTACCCCCATATCCCTACATATCTTACCAACTAATCCCTCTAACCTACGCATCTCAGGACACTAAGGGGCAATTTTAGCATGGCCAATCAACCTAACCCGCACATCTTTGGACTGTGGGAGGAAACCGGAGCACCCGGAGGAAACCCATGCAGACACGAGGAGAATGTGCAAACTCCACACAGACAGTGACCCAAGCTGGGAATCGAACCCAGGTCCCTGGAGCTGTGAAGCAGCAGTGCTAACCACTGTGCTATCGTGCCGCCCCTGTTGTGCATCTGTCTTCACAGCAGAAGACATAAGTGACATACCAGAAATAGAGGGCAAACTGAGGGCTGAGAATGAGGAAATGAAGGTAACCAATATGAACAGAGAAAATTCCCTGGATTCTACAATCCCAGTAAGAAGTCTCACAACACCAGGTTAAAGTCCAACAGGTTTATTTGGTAGCAAAAGCCACTAGCTGCTCCTTCGTCAGGTGAGTGCGAGCAGCAAGCGCTCCGAAAGCTAGTGACTTTTGCTACCAAATAAACCTGTTGGACTTTAACTTGGTGTTGTGAGACTTCTTACTGTGTTTACCCCAGTCCAACGCCGGCATCTCCACATCATTTCTGCAATCCCAGCAGACTGAAAGTTAGCAAATAGAGGTTTACTATTCAAGAAAGGAGTGAGGGTGAAACAATGAACTTCAAGCTAATTAGTCTGACATAGATTCCAGCAATCTGCTGGTAATTTATCATTGAGAAAGTCTGAACAATATACTTAGAGCATTATAATGTGGTCAGACAAAGTAAACATAGTTTTACGGAAGGGAAAACGCGCTTGACAAAGTTATCAGTGTTTTGATGGTATTGATAAAGCGCCAGGACTAGATGAGATGCATCCAAGATGTTGAGGGAAGCCAAGAGTGGAATTTGAGGAGACACTGGCCATAATCTTTCAGTCTTCCATAGAATTAGGGATGGTGCCAGAGGACTGGAGAATTGCAAATGTTACATCCTTGTCCAATAAAAGGGTGTAACGATAAGTCCAGTGACGACAGGCCAATCAGTATAACATGGGTGGTGGGATAACTTCCAGAAACAATAATCTGGGACAAAACGAATAGTCACATGGACAAAAATGGGTTAAATGAGGAAAGCCAGCAAATAATTAATAACGGAAAATGGTGTTTAACTAACTTGCTGGGATTTTTGAAGTAGTAACGGAAAGGGTTAACGAGGGATTTGCTGATGTGGTATACATGGACTTCCAAAAAGCATTTGATACAGTGCCATACAAAAGACTTGTGAGTAAAGCTGTGGCTCATGGAGAGAAATGGACACTAACAACTTGGAAACATAATTGGCTGAATGACAGGAAACAGATGGCAGTGGTTAATGGATGCTTTTTGAATAGGGAAAGGTTTATAGTGCGACTTCCTCAGGGGTGAGTATTGGGACCTTTGCTGATGTATATTCTTGACCTAGACTGTGGTATACTGGCCACAATTTGAAAATCTGTGGATGATACAGTTCACAATGCTTGCAAGTTTTGTGAGAATAGTAGAGTTTAAAAAGGACATAGAAAAGTTGGTGGCATTTGACAAGGTCCCATTTTGGGTGGCACAGTAGTTAGTCTTGCTGCCTCACAGCACCAGGGTACCAGGTTCAATTCCAGCCTTGGGTCACTGACTGTGTGGAGTTTGCATGTTCTCCCTGTGCCTGCATGGGTTTCCTACGGGTGCCCCGGTTTCCTCCCACAGTCCGAAGGACGTGCAGGTTAGGTTAATTGGCTATTCTAAATTGACTCTGGTGTCAGGGGGATGTGGAGATGCCGGCGTTGGACTAGGGTAAACAGTAAGAGTTTTAACAACACCAGGTCAGGGGGATTAACAGGGTAAATATGTGAGGTTACGAGAACAGAGCCTGGGTGGGATTGTGGTTGGTGCAGACTCGATGTGCTGAATGGCTTCCTTCAGGGATTCTATATGGCAGACTGGTCCAAAAACTTAAATCCCATGTGATACAGGGGAAGATGGTGAGTTGGATCTAAAATGGCTCAGTAACCAAGGGTAATGGTCGATGGATGTTTTTGCAAATGGAAAACAGTTTCCACAGGACTCGGTGTTGGGACCTTTGCTGTTTGTTGTATATATTAATGATTTAGACTTAACTGTGGGTAGCATGATTGGGAAATTTGCAGATGATACAAAAATTAGCCGTGTAGTTGATAGTGAAGAAGATAGCTGTCGACTCCAGAATGACAGCAATGGTTTGGATGAGTGGGAAGAGAAGTGGCAAATGGAATTCAATCCAGAAAAATGAGAGGTTATACGTTTGGGGAAAGCAAACAAAGTGAGGGAATACTCAATAAACGGGAGGATATTGAGAGAGGTTGAAGAAGTGAGAGATCATGGGAGTGCATTGCCACAGGTCCCTGAAGATGGTAGGAGAGGTGGATAAGATGGTAAAGAAAGCATATGGAATACTTTCCTTTAATGGACAAGGCATTGAATACAAGTGCAGGGATGTAATACAGGAACTGTGTAAAACATTGGTTAGGCCGCAGCTGGAATTGTGTGTGCAGTTCTGGTCTCCACATTACAGGAAGGACATAATTGCTGTGGAGAGACTGCAGAGGAGATTAACAAGAATGTTGCCAGGGCTAGGCTACGGTTGTTTCCATATGAATGTATGAAATCTAAAGTAGGTCATTCGGCCCCTCAAGCCTCTTCTGCAATTCAATATCATCACTAATCGGTGTTTAAATTCCATACTCCTTTCTATCCCCGCTAACCTTCGGTTCCCTTGCCTAAATATTCAATGACCCTAATTCCACTGGCTTCTGAGACATAGGGGGGGAATTTTCCTGTCCCGCCTGCCACTGGAATCAAGGGGGGGGGGAGAGGAGGGAGAGAGAGACCATGAAAACATCTGTTGACCTCAGGCGAGATTTTCCAGTTTTCAGGCGAGATTTTCCAGTTTTGGGGCAAGCATGGCCAAAAAATCCTGCCCACAGAGTTCCAAACTCGCACAATCTTCAGGAAAAAAATCTCCACCATGGAGATATCTGTGGCCTCCCTCACTCTGTCCTAGCTTCCCAATGCCTATCTGTTTCCACTTCCCGCCACAAATAGATAAGTCCCCAGATGTGCGACTCCCCCTAGGGCCAACCTGGCAGTGCCAACCTATGGCAGGGGCACTGCCAGGTGGCATTGACTGGGCACTGCCAGGCAATGTCCCTCTCCCCTGTGGGTTATACTGACCTTGGCATATCCAGCGGGATCTCCTTAATAGGTTCATGTCTGAGTGAACCTGTTGTAATCCTCGCTGATCTCATGGTATGGATGGGGGGAGAGATCTGGCAAGGAAGATGTTGAATCACATATAGCCTTATTAAAATGTATTGATTACATCGCCAGCGAGGGGTGGTGAAAATCGGCTATCACAAACTCACCGGCGAGATTCACAATCTCGCCAGGTTTCGCCGGATGATGAGCCTCTGCCCACGATCAAGCAGACGGAGAGAGTGGGCTCAGGATCCTGCTCAACCTTTCCATATCCACTGTGTCAAGATCATTCAGGATCTTATTTACTTTAATCAAGTCACCCCTCACTCTTCTAAACTCCAGTGCAAACAAGACTAACTGCTCATTGCACATATCAATCCAGTAAACATTTTTTCAACTGCCTCCAACACATTTACATCCTGTCTTAAATAAGCACACAGTATTCAAGATGTGGTCTCACAAATGCCCTGTATAACTGAAACATAACATCCTTACTTTTATGTTCAATTCCTCTTGTAATAAAAGATGGCATACCATTAACCTACTTGATTATATGCTATAACTGCACACTAACTCTGTGACTTGTGCACTTCAACACCGAGATCCCTCTGCACCTCAGAATTCTGCAGTCATTTTCTATTGAAGTAATATTCTGCTTTTTATTCTTTTTATCCCATCCTCATCAGTGATGCATTTATGGGCAGCACGGTGGCACAGTGGTTAGCACTGCTGCCTCACAGCACCAGAGACCTGGGTTCGATTCCTGGCTTGGGTCACTGTTTGTGCAAGTTTACACGTTCTCCCCATGTCTGCGTGGGTTTCCTCCCACAGTCCGAAAGACTTGCTGGTTAGGTGCTTTGACCCGAACAGGCACCGGAGTGTGGTGACACGGGGAATTTCACAGTAACTTCATTGCAGTGTTAATGTAAGTCTTGTGACTAATAAATAAACTTTAATTTTAACTTTATATGCAGATTTGGAAGTGAATGGACTTGTTAGCAATAGGCAGCATGGCTTTCTGCTGGGAAGGTCATGTCTCACCAACTTGATTGAGTTTTTTGATGAGGTGACAAGAATAATTGATGAGGGAAAGGTGGTGGGTGTTGTCTATATGGACTTTAGTAAGGCATTTGGCAAGGTCCCTCATGGCAGGCTGGTACGAAAGGTAAAGTCTCATGGGATCCGGGGTGTGCTGGCGAGGTGAATACAGCACTGGCTTGGTCAAAGAAGACAGAGTAGCGATGGAAGGGTGATTTCCAGAATGGAGATCAGTAACTAGTGATGTTCCATAGGGATCAGTGCTCAGACCGCCGTTGCTTGTAGTATATATAAATGATCTGGAGGAAAATGTGGGTGGTCTGATTAGTAAGTTTGCAGATGACACAAAGATTGGCGGAGTTCCTGATAGTGCTGAGGGTTGACAGAGGATACAACAGGATTTAGATAGATTGGAAACTTGGGCAGAGAAATGGCAGATGGAGTTTAATCTGGACAAATGTGAGGTGATGCATTTTGGAAGAGCAAATTCAGGTGCAAATTATATAGTAAATGGCAGAACCCTTAGGAGCATTAACATACAGAGGTATCTTGGGCAGCATGGTGGCACAGTGGTTCGCACTGCTGCCTCACAGCGCCAGGAACCCGGGTTTGATTCACGGCTTGGGTGACTGTCTGTGTGGAGTCTGCACGTTTTCCCTGTGCCTGCATGGGTTTCCTCCAGGTGCTCCGGTTTCCTCCCACAAGTCCAAAGACATGCTGATTAGGTGCATTGACCATGCTAAATTCTCCTTCAGTGTACCCGAACAGGCGCCGGAATGTGGCTACTAGGGGATTTTCACAGTAACTTCTTGCAGCGTTAATGTAAGCCTACTTGTGACACTAATAAAAATAAACTTTTATATAAACAATAGAAATCTGGGCATACAGGTCCATGGGTCCCCGAAAGTGGCAACATAGGTGGATAAGATGGTCAAGAAGACATACAGCATGCTTGCCTTCAAAGACCAGGGCATCGAGTATAAAAGTTGGCAAGTTATGTTACAGCTGTATAAAACTTTATTGCATGCAGTTCTGGTCGCCACACTACCAGAAGAACGTGGATGCTTTGGAGAAGGCACAAAGAAGGTTTACCAGGATGTTGCCTGGTCTGGAGGGTTTTAGCTATGAGGAGAGGTTGGATAAACTCGGATTCTTGTCACTGGAAAAACGGAGGCTGAGGGGCGACCTGATAGAAGTTTACAAAATTATGAGAGGCATAGACAGGGTGGCGAGTCAGAAGCTTTTTCCCAACGTGGAAGGGTCGACTTCAAGCCTGTCGACTACAGGCTTAAAGTGAGAGGTGGTAAATTTAGGGGAGACGGGCAGGGAAAGTTTTTCACACAGAGGGTAGTAGGTGGCTGGAACAGACTGCCAGTGGAGGTGGTGTATGCAGGCATGTAGGTGACATTCAAGGTGTATCTTGATAGACACATGAACGGGAGGCGAACGGAGGGATAGAAACCACGTATTGGCGCAGGCTTGGTGAGGCGAAGGGCCTGTTCCTGTGCTGGATTGTTCTTTGTTCTAATTCCCACAACTCCCAAAAACTGCAGTACTTCACCCCACATCCTGGCCAAGGTTGCCTTCTTTCCATTCCTTGCACCTTGCTGAAGCTTTTTTCCCCAATAGCCTTCCTTCTTGTAGGAAATTTCTTCCTTCCTACCTCTCTTCATTCCACAATCAGCCTCTCACCTCATAACTTGCTAAAACTGAAGATAATACTTGGTCACAATTACCCATATGCAATACCACAGAAGTTTCAACTCTTCATAGAACCCCTACAGTGCAGGAGGCCATTCAGCCCATCAGGTCAGCACCAACTCTCCAACAGAGCACCTTACCCAGGCCTACCCATAACCCCTCACATTTACCCCGCTAATCCCCTAACCTACACATCTTGGGATACTAAGCGTTAATTTAGCATGGACAATCTACCTAATCTGCACATCTTTGGACTGTGGGAGGAAACCACAGCACTCAGAGGAAACCCACGCAGACACAGGAAAAACGTACAAACTCCGCCTAGACAGTCACCCAAGGCTGAAATCGAATCCGGGTCCTTGGCGCTGTGAGGCAGCAGTGTTAACCACCGTGCCACTCTTGCATCTAGTAATAAAAAGATTAAGTTTAAAGTACTTGCCAATTCACCAATTTGTAGGAGAACTGTGCATAGGAAAAATGTTTATTCAGATAAATAGGATTGCTACATGGCAAATTAGATGAGTCAGCAGTTGCTGGTGTATTTTCAGCAGCTCTGTGCAGTGGGAAATATCCTTTAACAGTCCTAATGTAACAAATCATTGTGCGCTTTACACATGCCTAAGCTCATAAAGTCCAGGTTCCTGACACTTACCTGATGACCACCCCTTTGTGCATGTAGATGTTAATGTAATGGGACCCTGTGCTGCCATTTGATTCCCAGTATGTTTTGGTGTTCTTGTCAGTTAGCTTGCTCGCTCTGTGATGATTGGAAGACACCTCCACCTTCTCCCAACATTTGTCCTCTTTCAACTCCACACTGGAACCTACACAATGATGAACAGTAAGAAAGGAAGGAATATAGTAACCACCAGCCAGGGAAACAACCTACACAGCATCTTAACAGGTTTAAAATACATGACATTTGAACAAAAATACTCAAAAACAGTAAAATGCAGTATCAGAGACTGCTGGCTTGATCAAGTCAGGAGGTCTCCGTGACTCCCTTGGTGCAAGTGGTCTATAAATGTCTCCACTAAAATCCTGAGACTGAACTGCCTCCTCCATATATCTGCGAGTCACTAAAAGTTCTGAAAACAGGAGTTGTCATTTGGATTAAGCACGTCAGTATCAATACTCAACAATATTAATCACACTTAAGTCAATATGACTGAGAACACAAGATATAAGAACAGGAGTAGGCCAGGACATTTAGTCGTTCGAGCCTGCTCTGCCATTCAACAAAATAACAGTTGATCTCTACCTCAATTTCACCTATCTGCACATTCCTCAATTTCTTTAGTATCTTATAATCTATCAACCACTGGCCTGAATATACTCAACGACAGAGCGCACACAGGCGTCTGGGGAAGAGAATTCCAAAGATTTATATCCCTCTCAGCTCCGTTCTGAATGGCTAACCCCTCACTATGAGACTGTGACATTTTCACACCACCTATCCTCTCCTGTAGGCGATATAATACGAGCAATGTTTCTGGATGAGTAGTCCAGAATCTTAATGCTCTGGAGGTATGGAATTAATAATGTCCATGATGCTACTGGATTGTGGTTAAAAACCCACGGGTTCACTCATTCCCTTTAGAGAAGGAAATTTGCCATCCTTACCCGGTCTGGCCTACACTGACTCCAGACCCACAGCAATCTGCTTGACTCGGAACTGCCCTCTGAAATGCTCTAACAAGCCACTCAGTTATATCAAGCTACTACAGAAAAGTAATATAATAAAACCAAAGGAACCATCCGTCATCCAGCTTAGCACATTCTCATTCAACCCTGCAAAGTCCACCTTATTAACATCTGAAGGTTTGTGCCAGAATTAGCAGAAGTGTCCTACAGATATGTCAAATAATGGCCTGACGCAGCCATACACACAAAATCATACTTTCCAGCTAATGTTCCAGAAGCCTCCAAGATCATTCCCTAGGTATGCCATGTCTCATCAGAGGTGGCCCAGTACAGTATATAGGTGGAAGGGAGTAGCCTTGGAGGTCCTCAACACTGACTCCAGACCTCATGAAGTCTGATGGTATCAGTTTAAACATGGGTGAGGAAACCCCCCTGACTGCCACATCCCCCGCTGCCCCCCCAGCTGATGAATCAATGCTCCTCTCTGTAGAACGACACTTGGAAAAAGCACTGAGGATGACAAGGTGTATTCTGGGCGGGGGAATTTGGGTTAAAGAAGTCATGTAAGGCAGGTGGGAAGAAGATGCTAACCAATTTCTTCAATTTTTTCAAAGGCAATTGTTCAAGCGGTGTTTATTCCTGCATACGTCCCAAAACTGAAGGGTTATGTTTAGAATCCTAGGCACCTCTTGTGTTTACGGGAACAGTTGCTGTAAATTAGAATATAAACGTTTTAGGCATTTGGCCCAAAACAGTTGTTACAGCTGATGTGGCATCTCCACATCACAGCTGTGACGTTATGATATTATAGGTTTTAAGGAAAATTGTTAAATTTAAAATCCTTTAAATTTTAAAAATGTTCTTTCAAGAAGTCACTGCATACAGCTGACTCCACAGAGGAGTGCTTAAACATTGTTGAACTGTGTTATCTCTGAATCAGTCACCAAGAGTCATCAATAATTCTTGGACTACATAACTGAATCTTTCAAAGGTCTGAAATTCAGGACTCTTTCAAAAGACTGCAACTTAATTCGCTTCTTTGCTTCATAGAAGAACGACTCTTTTAAATGAACGGTTTGGTCATTTTGTGTTTTGGATTGTATAACAAAGGCCATTTTTCACGGCAGTGTGCAGAGAACCCAAAAGGCCTCAGGAAGTCAGTTCCAGCCCACAGCTCTTAGCTGAACTAACTGAACAGCATGTGGGAGCTGGGCTTCTCTCTGCCACTGAGTCAGGTATTTGTTAACCACTAAACATTACTGAAGAACAGTTCACACCTTCCCACACACTTTTAATAGGTTATGAGGTGAGGTATTCCTCTTTGAGGGATTCAGAGTTATTTCTCAAAAGGGGTCAACCTCTGCATCGTAACAGTGTAACGTAGCTTTCTGACCTCCAGGTGCAAAAGCTGCTCTCCACATCCTTTCTTACACCTAGCTTTTATTTCTGTCCCATGTGTAAATTTCAGATTAGCTGCAAAGTGCCAGATTAAGATTATTAGTGGTGGATTTGTTATTGATCACATTTTCCTTTCAGACAATCAGTGTACAATTGTGCCTCTTAACTGTCTAGTTACTGTTGAGTACTTTGACCCATCTATTTAATTGGATTTGTTTTTTGTCTAATTATTTATTGCCCAAATTTCCACTTTCCAAAGAAACTAAATCAGTCTGATCCCCTTAAATTATGCCTTAGATTTTAAATTCCTGATACCAAGACTAATCCTTGCTGTTGCTATTTTAATCTTTTCAAGACAATAATATTCTTCCAATGATTAGGTGGCCAGGACTTCCAAAAGTGTTCCAGATGGACTCTATACAAATACAGGTTCAGTTAGTTAAATACTGCCTGCTAATCTGTCATGAGACAGAGTTCATTATAAACACCATCCACTCTGGAGTCAAATTTCAAGTAATTCAATGTTGCGATTACATGGATTCTGAAAGCAGATAACTCCAATGAAGTTCAGCTATTCATACACATTTTGATCAAACAAGCAGAAAAACAAAACTGCTTTAGAATATTTTCATTTTAACAAGGAATTGAAGTAGAAAAGAGATGCTCTCTTTTAGCCCCACGCGTAATTTAAACTTGCCGTGATTCAGTCTGTTATCATTGAGCCGTTCGGACAGACCTTGACAGAGGTTCCTCAGGAATACATCAAAGAAAGGGATATTGATTGGCTGATGGCTGCGTCTATGCTCCTCAATTTGTCCCAAAACCATCTGGAAGAGTTTTTTAAAAATCAAATACATGGTATTAAACTGCAGAACTAAAAAGAACCCATTCATCCCATCAAAGATGTCCCTTTTATTGACCACCAGGAATACAGTTTATGTACGCCACACACCCATATCTATTAAATGCTCTACAGTCTTAACTATAGAGTACACAACTAACATCCCAGAAATGACTAAATCAGGAAATGGAAGGGAGGAAGGAAATTACAATCTCCAGGGAAGTGGTAATGAACAATGTGTTGGAGCTGTAGGCTGACAAGTGCCCAGGTCCTGATGAACTTTTCATCCTAGGGTCTTGAAAGAAGTGGCTCGTGAGATAGTTGATGCATTAGTTTTAATTTTCCAAAGTTCCCTGGATTCGGGGAAGGTTCCATTAAATTGGAAAGTAACAAATGTAACTCCCAAAAAAGAGGGAGACAGAAAGCAGAAAATTACAGGCCAGTTTAGGAGTTTAATTTAGATAATGCAAGGTGATGCATTTTGGTAGATTGAACCAGAGCAGGACTTACACAGTTAATGGTAGGGCATTGGGGAGAGTTGCAGAACAAAGAGATCTAGGGGTACATGTTCATAGCTCCTTGAAAGTGGAGTCACAGGTGGGCAGAGTGGTGAAGAAGGCATTCGGCATGCTTGGTTTCATTGGTCAGAACATTGAATACAGGAGTTGGAACGTCTTGTTGAAGTTGTACAAGACATTGGTGAGGCCACACTTGGAATACTGTGTGCAATTCTGGTCACCCTATTATTGAAAGGATATTAAACTAGAAAGAGTGCAGAAAAGATTTACTGGGATGCTACCGGGACTTGATGGTTTGAGTTATAAGGAGAGGCTGAATAGACTGGGACTTTTTTCTCTGGAGCATAGGAGGCTGAGGGGTGACCTTATAGAGTTCTATAAAATAATGAGGGGCATAGACAAGGTAGATAGTCAATATCTTTCCCCAAAGGTAGGGGAGTCTAAAACCGGAGGGCATAGGTTTAAGGTGAGAGGAGAGAGATACAAAAGTGTCCAGAGGGACAATTTTTTCACACAGAGGGTGGTGAGTGTCTGGAACGAGCTGCCAGAGGTAGTAGTAGAGGCGGGTACAATTTTATCTTTTAAAAAGCATTTAGATAGTTACATGGGTACGATGGGTATAGAGGGATATGGGCCAAATGCGGGCAATTGGGATTAGCTTAGGGGTTTTTAAAAAAAAGGGCGGCATGGACAAGTTGGACCGAAGGACCTGTTTCCATGCTGTAAGCCTCTATGATTCTATGAGTTCCCGATATATGTTTAGTCATTTGTAGAATTTGAACGTTGCTGAAAAGAGACATAGAACATAGAACAGTACAGCACAGAACAGGCCCTTCGGCCCACGATGTTGTGCCGAGCTTTATCTGAAACCAAGGTCAAGCTATCCCACTCCCTATCATCCTGGTGTGCTCCATGTGCCTATCCAATAACCGCTTAAATGTTCCTAAAGTGTCTGACTCCACTATCACTGCAGGCAGTCCATTCCACACCCCAACCACTCTCTGCGTAAAGAACCTACCTCTGATATCCTTCCTATATCTCCCACCACGAACCCTATAGTTATGCCCCCTTGTAATAGCTCCATCCACCCGAGGAAATAGTCTTTGAACGTTCACTCTATCTATCCCCTTCATCATTTTATAAACCTCTATTAAGTCTCCCCTCAGCCTCCTCCGCTCCAGAGAGAACAGCCCCAGCTCCCTCAACCTTTCCTCATAAGACCATAAGACATGTTATGAAATTTGTTTTCTTGCATTTGTCCTGGTGAGTGTTTACAAGAATATTAAGCAATATTAAGAATATGCAGAAATATTAAGCTCCTTGAGGTATAGTATACAGGACATATACACGGTTTTGAACTAATGTGAATCCTCCTTGGATGGGTAATTTACATCACCAGGTACAATACTGAGCCACATCTCAGGCTCATTCACTGGTGAGTGTTGAGTTATTTCATCTCAGACAGGGTGAAATGGTGGGTATCAGGGGCTTGGACAAAGTTGGGTCAGGAATAAAAGGCAGCAATTTTTCCCCAATGTCAATTTACTCCACACCAATCTGGAGATCCTTGGACAGATATCAGGCCAGGATATGATCAGGCTTGACTGCATGGGTAAAATAAATTGTCAACACACTGTGTAGGCTTACTAGTGCAAGGTTCTGTAGGGGCAGCAGCAGCCGGTGGAAGTGGACTCCAAAGCGGGAAGCATTGAAAGAAGCAACTGAAAAGAAAGTAACAAACTAATTACCTGTATACAACCAGCCAGGATACTGGTAGTCATTTTCTTGTAAAGACTTGCATATTTCTCACAGTCACTGACAAGATCTCGGAGCTCTGCAGCCAGTAATAAAGCTGAACTGTGTTTGTCCAATGCCTTGGACAGAGTTTCTTTTGACCCAAGCCGACACATGACGACTGCATAATCCTTGTTCACGGTTGCTAGCCTGTGCAGAAACCTAATGAAATCCTGTAGTACCTGAAGGCAAAGAGATTAAAAACATTTAAAATACCCATTATTGGGAAGGTTTTGATTAAAATTAGCAGCTTCCCTTGTGCACTGCCGTTAAGATGCCAAACTATAAAAATCTACAATTGGAGATTGGAGTGAATTAACCAATTTGAGTCAGAACACTGCAATTGAAAACTGTATCCGTAGACACCAGCAAGGAAAGAAAAATACATTAGTCAGAGCTCCCACTCCAGCAGGAAATGCTGTGGTTGGAAAGGATGCGTATGTGGAGGTTAGAATGGCACTTCAACAGGCTGCTGGCATGGTCAAAACCAACACACAACTTGAGTAACAAAAACAGAAAATGCTGGAAAATCTCAGCAGGTCTGACAACATCAATAGAGAGAGAATAGAGCCAACGTTTCGAGTCTGGATGACCCTTTGTCATTTTCTGTTTTATTTCAGATTCCAGCATTCGCAGCTTGGGTAACATAGCATTCCCAATAACCAGCAACAACCCACATCCTCAAGAAATGGTGGGATAAAAAGCAGATTGTGACTCAATGGAGCTGTCCTTCCACGAGTGGAAAATTACTGATGCCGACTGTCCAACTCAAACATGAACAATAGGTGAAACTGCTGTACTTTGGGACTTTCAGAAACGGTGTGGGGCTACAACTGCTCATAACCTGGGCTGCAAAGAAACTCTATTAGGATGGCCTATCACATTTTAAACTGCACAAGTTTGAGAACAGTCCCGAGGGCAAAATTATATCAAGGTGTTTAGGATTTGACCAAATATGAACTTGCACATAGTAATGTAATACTGTAGACAATCTTTTAAAGTTGACATGTTTTGATGTTAAAGGGTCTTTAAAACCCTTTAACATCATTTGTCAGTTGTCATTCATAAGAGACATAAATACAAAGCATCTGCTCTATTGTTCCATGATCTGAACAGAAAAAGACTGAAGGGTACACTTTCTCCAGTCCCAAGTAACCACGTTTATAAGCATGGAAAAGCAAACTGAAAATATGATGGCTGTTCTATCACCAGCAGGCATGTAGAAGCATAGAAACTAGAAACAGGAGTCGGCCATTTGGCTCTTCAAGCCTGCTCCGACATTCATTACCATGGTTGATCATCAAATTCAATATTCTGATAACTCCCCTTCCCTCCATATCCCTTGAGCCTTTTTGCCCCACCAAGAGCTATATCTAATTTCTTCTTGAAATCAGACAACATTTTTGCCTCAGCTACATTCTGTGGGAGTGAATTCCACACATTCACCACTCTCTGGGTGAAGAAATTTCTCCTCACCTCAGTTCTAAAAGGTTTACCCCTTATCCTCAAACTATGACCCCTAGTTCTGGACTTCCCCACCATTGGAAACATCCTTTCTGAATCTACCCTGTCTAACCCATTTAGAATTATATAAGTTTCTATGAGATCCCTCTCACTCTTCTAAACGCCAGTGAATATAGTCCTAAGATTTAGTCTTTCCTCAGAGAAATTCCTCCAGTCTGTACATTCATTCAACCGCAAAGAGTCACATTTCCCAGTAATGATTTTAAAGAAAAACAGACTCAGCAACAGAGAACTTTACTACCAATTGGATTAACATGAATAAGGAGTGTAAAAATTGACTTAGCCAAGTAAAAGACAGTTGGTGGAATTTTCTCTTTTTTGACAATGTGTCAAGTCAGACTGGAAGAGTGGTGTGTAGCTTGCTGGCCCCACTGCCAGCTTTTCCCAACATTTTTTTTTGACACTGTCAAAATTAGTAACTGCAGGCCTCAGGCCTCCACTCCCAGGTGGCACAGTGGTTAGCACTGCAGCTTCACAGCACCAGAGATCCAGGATCGATTCCCGTCTTGGGTCACTGTCTGTGTGGAATCTGCATGTTCTCCCCATGTCTGCATGGGTTTCCTTTCACAGTCCGAAAGACGTGCTGGTTAGGTGCATTGGCCGTGCTAAATTCTCGCTCAGTATACCCAAACAGGTGCCAGAGTGTGGTGACTTGGGGATTTTCAGTGGCTTCATTACAGTGTTAATGTAAGCCTACTTGTGACACTAATAAGTAAACTTTAAAAAAACCTCCATCACCAGCATATATTGCCAGCATTGTGTACTATCTACAAGGTGCAAGAATGGACCTACCATATATTACATTGCTCTTTCTCTACACCCTATCTGTAATTACAACACTATATTTTGCAACCGCTCCTTTCCTTCCCCCCTCTGTACTCTATTCAGTCCTGAACAGGCGCCGGAGTGTGGTGACTAGGGGAATTTCATAGTAACTTCATTGCAGTGTTAGTGTAAGCCTACTTATGACACTAATAAATAAACTTTAAACTTTATTAACGGTATGTTTTGTCCGTATAGCATGCAAGAATCAATACTTTTCACTGTATCTCAATACATGTAACAATAATAAATCAAATTGATTTGGTGAGAGCAACAATTCACCAAGGCTCCTTGAACAACACCTTCCAAACTCACAACCCCTTTCCTATGGAAGGCCAAGAGCAGCCTAGGAACAACTGCAAATTCCCCTCAAGTCCACATACCACCTGACTTGGAAATATATCACCACTCCATCATTGTTGGTTGGAACTCCCTACTAACAGTTCATGTGGTGTGCCATGGAGTCATGAAGAATATTGAACACTGTGCATTCATCTGTGAACATCCCCACTTCTGACTTTATGATGGAAGAAAGGTCATTGATGAAGCAACTGAAGATGGGCCTCGGACACTACCCTGAGGAACTCTTGCAGTGATCTCCTTGGACTGACAAGACAGGCTTCCAACAACAACAACCATCTTCCTTTATGCTCGATATGATTGCAGCCATGGCAGAGTTCCTTTTCCCCTTTGATTCCCATTGACTTCAATTTTGCTGGGGTAATTGTGCTCAGTCAATGCTGCCTTGATGTCAAGGGCACTCTCGCTCACCTCAGTTCTGGAACTGAGTTCCTTTGTCCATGTTTGGGCCAACGCTGTGATGAGATCAACGGTCTTGGTAGAATACAAGTTTTGATTAAATGTCATCACCTAAAACATGAACTCTATTTTGCTCTTTGCCCGGACGAAATGCTGCCTGACCTGCTGAATACTTTCTGCTTTTATTTCAATTTCCCAGCATCCGCAGTATTTTGTTTTGGTTCTAGCAGAACCCAAACTGCGCAGTGGTAAGTGCTTGGCTGCATTGTCAATGACAACTTCCAGCACTTTGACTGATGGGGCAGTCATTGGCTAGGTCGGATTTGTCCTGTTTTTGTGAATAAGACACGCCCGGATGTTGCAGCTGTCATGGAACAGCTTTGCTAAGGGTACGGCGAGCTCTGTCGCAAGTCTTCAGTACAACAGCTGGGATGGGTTCAGCCATTTCTCGATCACGTGGAGTGAACTGAATTGGATGAAAACTGGCATCGATGATATAGTGGGCCATGAGAGAAATCAGAGCTAGATCATCCACTTGGTACCTCTAGCTGAAGATGGTTGCAAACACTTCAGATTTGTCTTTTGCACTGATGTGTTCGGCTTTCCTTAGGCTTGAGGATGGAAATATTTGTGGAGGCTCCACTTCCAGTGACTTGTTTAACCATCCACCATCATTTATGGCTGGGTATGGCATGACTGCCAACTCCACAACAGCACTGCAGTAGTCACTCCTACCAACACTGACATGGACAGAAGCATCTGAGACATATAGATTGGTGAGTACGAGGTTAAGTATATTCTTTCCCTCTTTTCCCACTCCCATCATCAGCCACAGATCCAGTCTGAGATTTATGCTCTTCAGGATGCGAGCAGCTCACTCAGTGGTGGCAAGACCGAGGCATGATGGAGTTCAAGTCCCCCACCCCACTTTGTACAAATTATAGCTGCATTTCGGGTTAATAGATGCCAGATTATCTTTTTATAGGATTACATGAGCAAAAACACAGTAATATGCTTTTGCATATTTGCTGCTTTATCAAATATACTTTATACAATTGAGAAAGATTGAATAATTGCCAAATGCACAAATTAGGGCAATGCCAAACATGAAAAACATAGACAGTGGAGATTAGGAAGTCAAACAATGTCAAACCTGAATTTTAAAAGCCGATTGATTATAGAAGGATGGGAAAAATGCAACGTAACAAGTTCCACTGTTATTAACCATATGGAGAGAATGGAAGTGAAACTGAGACAGTGCAATGAAACAAAAACAGAAAACGCTGGAAAATCTCAACAGGTCTGACAGCATCTGTGGAGAGAGGACAGAGCCAACGTTTCAAGTCTGGATGACTCTTCGACTGACGACGAGTCTGGTGACAAGTCATCTCTCCACAAATCCTGTCAAACCTGCTGCAATTTTCCAGCATTTTCTGTTTTTGTTTCAGATTGCAGTATCCACCGTAATTTGCTTTTTTGACAGTGTAATGAATCCTGACTCAGTACAGTATGGATACAGATAGAAGGTATGTATACTTTATAGTCCAGGTAGCTTAGAAGGGACCAGGAGAGCATGAGAAAGTAGAAACCGTTCCCTCATACCTCTCGATCATTGGTGTAAGCAGCCATGGATGACAGACATGGTTCAATGCTTTCATGCCAGGGCAACAGGTCTTCCAGGTAATTATCCAAAAACTTGCTCAGAATTCTGAAAAAAACCCAAACAAGAGACATTATTCAATCCCAATCAAGAAAGGCTAACAAATAGACTTATAATCCGAGCTGATTCTTTTACTGACAAGTCAGACCCCAGAATGCAGCCTGGATTAATGGATCATCTTTTTTAAAAACCATGGAGGGTATTTATTGAATAGTTTTACAGGACTCTGCTGTTGACTCTTTAACAAAAAGATAAACATTTATTAAACAAGAAATACTAACTATATAACAACGGACAACAAAAAGTTGGAAAGATGGCAACACAGACACCAAGAAAAAAAAAGATACCTCTTTTATCCCAATAATACCCTTACAGACGCAACACTCCAATGAAGAGGTTCGAATATTTCCACACCAAGGACAGAACTGGTTCAGCTGCAAAGAGCTTTCTTTTCCAGCGGACTTCTGGACATTCACTGTAAGTCCTTCCACAATTGGTATCTCCCTTGAGATCCACAAAACTCACTCTAAATTCACAATTACTTTAACTTCAGAGCAATACGTAGGAGTTCCTCAAAAAAATTTCTTCAGCAGTCTGACATCACTTTCAGCGATAGACACTTTTTGTCTTCACTCCATGTATATCCATACCAACTGAAACTGTGTTTCTTGTCTCTCCTTATCTGTCTGGGTCTCTTCTCTGATCCTCCGAGAAATAGCAGCTTCTTTGCTACTTTTTGAATCTGTTTTAATTTCCTCTAAACTACTAGCTCTTTGGTAACTCATCTCTTCACTTCAAGAGTGATAAAACATAATTAAAATGCACTGATACAAACAGGGCCCAGACTCCCAAAAAAAACTGAGACACCAAACCCAAGTTTCACTTTTCTTAACATAAATAAAACAATATGAACTAAACTTAAAGGTATTTCTTGTTCCGAACAACCACAAATACAAATATAATTTACTTAAAACTATAAGTAGTCCCTTACAAAACAAAGGAGTTATGATTATTTGTATATACTTCAATGTATGGAGTTCAGTGAGTAAAACAGATCAACTGAGGGCACAAATGGATACTTGAAAATGCAGTATTATAGTTATTACTGAAACTTAGCTCAATGAAGGGAAGGCGTGAAGAAATGGCAGTTCGACATTCCTGAGTACAGGCTTTAAGCTGGGATAAAAAGGGAGGGAGTCACAAAAGAGCAATCAGAACTGTGAACTGACTAATAAAACGGGGATATCAGTATGAAACCTAAAACGGGTGCAGAATTCTTAAAATGCATTGAAGAGAACATTTTTATTCAATATGCAGCAAGCCCAACAAGAGAAGGGCACTCCTAGATTAAAATGCCATTTATTAGCAGCCCAAGCTTGAATGCTGTCCAGGTCCATCTGCATATGGACATGGGTGCTTCAGAATCTGAGTCTTCACAAAGGTACTGAACATGAACATTAGGCAATTATCAGCGAACATCCCCAACTTTTGACCTTATGACAGAGGGAAGATCATTGACAAAAACGTAAAAACATGGAAAATAGGAGCAGAAGGAGGCCATTTGACCCCTCGAGCCTGCTCTACCATTCATTATGATCATGGCTGATCATCCAACTTAACAGCCTGATCCTGCCTTCCCCCCCATATCCTTTGATCCCCTTTGTCGCAAGAGTTATATCTAAGTCCTTCTTGAAAACATTCAAAGCTTTGGCCTCAACTGCTTTCTGTGGTAGCAAATTCCACATGCCCATCACTCTCTGGGTGAGGTAATTTCTTCGTACCTCAGTCCTAAAGGTTTTACCCTGTATATTTAGACTATGATTTCTGGTTCCGGGCACACCCACCATAGAACATAGAACAGTACAGCACAGAACAGGCCCTTCGGCCCACGATGTTGTGCCGAGCTTTATCTGAAACCAAGATCAAGCTATCTCACTCCCTATCATCCTGGTGTGCTCCATGTGCCTATCCAATAACCGCTTAAATGTTCCTAAAGTGTCTGACTCCACTATCACTGCAGGCAGTCCATTCCACACCCCAACCACTCTCTGCGTAAAGAACCTACCTCTGATATCCTTCCTGTATCTCCCACCACGAACCCTATAGTTATGCCCCCTTGTAATAGCTCCATCCACCCGAGGAAATAGTCTTTGAACGTTCACTCTATCTATCCCCTTCATCATTTTATAAACCTCTATTAAGTCTCCCCTCAGCCTCCTCCGCTCCAGAGAGAACAGCCCTAGCTCCCTCAATCTTTCCTCATAAGACCTACCCTCCAAACCAGGCAGCATCCTGGTAAATCTCCTCTGCACTCTTTCCAACGCTTCCACATCCTTCTTATAGTGAGGTGACCAGAACTGCACACAATATTCCAAATGTGGTCTCACCAAGGTCATGTACAGTTGCAGCATAACTCCACGGCTCTTAAACTCCAACCCCCTGTTAATAAAAGCTAACACACTATAGGCCTTCTTCACAGCCCTATCCACTTGAGTGGCAACCTTTAGAGATCTGTGGATATGGACCCCAAGATCTCTCTGTTCCGCCACAGTCTTCAGAACCCTACCTTTGACCCTGTAATCCACATTTAAATTAGTCCTACCAAAATGAATCACTTCACATTTATCAGGGTTAAACTCCATTTGCCATTTTTCAGCCCAGCTTTGCATCCTATCTATGTCTCTTTGCAGCCTACAACAGCCCTCCACCTCATCCACTACTCCACCAATCTTGGTGTCATCAGCAAATTTACTGATCCACCCTTCAGCCCCCTCCTCTAAGTCATTAATAAAAATCACAAAGAGCAGAGGACCAAGCACTGATCCCTGCGGCACTCCGCTAGCAACCTGCCTCCAATCCGAAAATTTTCCATCGACCACCACCCTCTGTCTTCGATCAGACAGCCAGTTACCTATCCAATCGGCCAACTTTCCCTCTATCCCACACCTCCTCACTAAGCCGACCATGGGGGACCTTATCAAACGCCTTACTAAAATCCATGTATATGACATCAACTGCCCTACCTTCATCAACACACTTAGTTACCTCCTCAAAAAATTCTATCAAATTTGTGAGGCACGACTTGCCCTTGCTGACTATCCCGGATTAATCCGCACCTTTCTAAATGGTCGTAAATCCCATCTCTAAGGACCTTTTTCATCAATTTACCAACCACCGAAGTAAGACTAACCAGTCTATAATCACCATCAAGAACATCTTTCCTGCATCCATCCTGTCTAGTCCTGTTAGAATTTCATACGGTTTCTATGAGATCTCCCCCCTAAATTCTTCTGAACTCTTGCAAATATAATACTAACCGACTCAATCTCTCCTCAGTCCTGCCATCCCAGGAATCAGTCTGGTAAACCTTCGCTGTACTCCCTTTATAGCAAGAACATCCTTCCTCAGATAAGGAGATCAAAAGGGCATACAATATTCCAGGTGTGGCCTCACCAAGGCCCGATATAATTTCAGCAAGACATCTCTGCTCCTGTACTCAAATCCTGTTGCTATGGAGGTCAACATACCATTTGCCTTCTTTACCGCCTGCTGCACCTGCATGCTTACCTTCAGTGACTAATGTACAAGGACACCCAGGTCTTGTCGCACATTCTCCTCTCTTCAATTATAGACACAAGCAGCTAAAGCTGTAAAGATGGTTGGACTTTGGACACTACCCTGAGGAAATCCTGCAATGATGTTCTGGAGTTTAGATGATTGACCTCCAACAATGATGACTGCCTTCCTTTGCGCTAGAAATGCCTCCAACCAGTGGAGATTTCTCCTTCTGATTCCCAGTGACCATAATTTTGCTGGGAATTCCTGGTGTCAAGGTCAGTCACTTTCCCCTCACCTCTTGGGTTCAGCTCTTTGTCCATGATTTGATGAAAAATGTCATCTGTCGGGAGACGAACCCTGTTCTGTAGGCCAGTAGGAGCTTTACTCTCTGTCTGGCCAACCTAGTTAACCACATCACTCACCGAATGATAGCCTGTTGTACAGCCTTTTCTGAGCGGAAATGGTCCAATCCCTGCACCAGTGACTGGAAGGCTTCTTTATCCTTCATAATATCTGCAATCTGAGATTCCAGCCCAGTTGTCTCATCACAAATCCAGCGCTCCAGTGAAAGAATGATCTCCTTGGTGCCGCTCTGCTCCTTTAAGCTCACAAGCAGCATCTTCAACTCTGCATCCTTCAGGTTTAAGGCCTCTTTCGATCCTAAAATATTGAAGAATAATTTCACTATTGTCTAACCAATCAACAAATATTCCCTGCAGGGAATTATCAATTATTATTTAGAAATAATATTGCAATTAAACCATTAATCTCTGAAGCTATTTTTTGTCGTTCAACTCTGTCTCCCATTAGAAATTCACTCAACTGATGAAAACCAATGTCCAAAGTTATTTTAATTCATGGAAATTTTAGATAAATCCAATTTAGAACAGCATTTGGAAATTATACTTTCCCATCAATTTAAAGACAATTTCCAACATCTCCAAGTTGATCACCAGGTGCTCAAGTTCATTCTCAGCTACAAATCATATTGTGAGGCTCAGCTGTGATAGAGAAATACTGACCACAGCCGACAAGGAAAAGTGACCAAAACTTCAGAAAAGGGATAAACTGGCAAATAGTTTGTCACAGTAACTAATCTCAAGATCAAGTGAATACAAAACTGTATTGGTTGCAGTAACTTGCGTTTCCCTAGCCTGAACATACAAAACCTTCCCCAGAGGCTCCAGTCTGATATGATCAGACATGGAAGGGTTGATGAGGGTAGTGCAGTGGATAAAAACAAATTACTGTGGATGCTGGAATCTGAAACCAAAAGAGAATTCGCTGGAAAATCTCAGCAGGTCTGGCAGCATCTGTAAAGAGAGAAAAGCGCTGACGTTTCGAGCCCAGGTGACCCTTTGTCAACGACGTGGATGCAGTGTACATTGATTTTACCAAGGCGTTTGACAAGGTCGCACATTGCAGATTGGTCAAAAAGGTAAAAGACACAATGAACAAAGGAACAGAAATGGCTCTTTGAAATAGTCTGCCAAGATTAAGTCATTTAGGTACATTAAAGTACATGAAAGTGATCATTCTGGGTTTTAACAGCATCTTGTTTTACCTTTGTTCTCAATTCCAGTGGAGAGTTTGTGGTTCAGAGAGATGTTACTGAGGGCCATGATAGCCAGCATCTGCTGATGGCTCCCTGTGGAGCTGCTCCCGTTTCCAATACAGTTATACAGGATTGGGCAGATGTCACAAGATACCAACAACTCTGCAAGGCTTTTGTGATTAGAAACCAGCATAATGACAATTAACAAACCATCCTGAACTGCACAGGAGCACCTGGAGAGGAAGGAAAGGAAAGCAATTAAAGGGTAAAATATCAGCTGGTGAAGGGAATGAAATCCACAACGTTCTCATTGCTACAAACTGGTGATTTATTTCAAGCCAATTCAGTATTCAATCCAACAATGGGAAAAACCATTCAAAGAAACAATATCTGAGTATCCAACAATGTGTGAACCAAAGGTCCAGGGTTTCAGTCAGAGGAGGGAAGCAGCGAGCGGGAGGGTCAGGAGGAGGGAAGCAGCGAGCGGGAGGGTCGGGGGGAGGGAAGCAGCGAGCGGGAGGGTCAGGGGGAGGGAAGCAGCGAGCGGGAAGGTCAGAGGGAGGGAAGCAGGGAGCGGGAGGGTCGGGGGGAGGGAAGCAGCGAGCGGGAGGGTCAGGGGGAGGGAAGCAGCGAGCGGGAAGGTCAGAGGGAGGGAAGCAGCGAGCGGGAGGGTCGGGGGAGGGAAGTGGCGAGCGGGGGGGGTCGGGGGAGGGAAGCGGCGGGCGGGGGGGTCGGGGGTGGGATGTGGCGAGCGTGGTGGTTGGGGGGAGGGAAGCAGCGTGCGGGAGGGTTGGGGGAGGGAAGCAGCGAGCTGGAGGGTCGGGGGGAGGGAAGCAGGGAGCGGGGGGGTCAGGGGGAGGGAAGCAGCAGCGAGCGGGGGGGGGGTCAGGGGGAGGGAAGCAGCAGGTGGGAGGGTTGGGGGGAGGGAAGCAGCGAGCGGGAGGGTCGGGGGAGGGAAGCAGCGAGCGGGAGGGTCGGGGGAGGGAAGCAGCAGGTGGGAGGGTCGGGGGGAGGGAAGTGGTGAGCGGGGGGGTCGGGGGGAGGGAAGCAGCGAGCGGGAGGGTCAGGGGGAGGGAAGCAGCGAGCGGGAGGGTCGGGGGGAGGGAAGCAGCTAGCGGGAGGGTCGGGGGGAGGGGTGTGGCGAGCGAGAGGGTCGGGCAGAGGGAAGCAGCGAGCGGGAGGGTCAGGGGGAGGGAAGCAGCGAGCGAGAGGGTCGGGCAGAGGGAAGCAGCGAGCGGGAGGGTCAGGGGGAGGGAAGCAGCGTGCGGGAGGGTCAGGGGGAGGGAAGCAGCGAGCGGGAAGGTCAGAGGGAGGGAAGCAGCGAGCGGGAGGGTCGGGGGAGGGAAGTGGCGAGCGGGGGGGGTCGGGGGAGGGAAGCGGCGGGCGGGGGGGTCGGGGGTGGGATGTGGCGAGCGTGGTGGTTGGGGGGAGGGAAGCAGCGTGCGGGAGGGTTGGGGGAGGGAAGCAGCAAGCTGGAGGGTCGGGGGGAGGGAAGCAGGGAGCGGGGGGGTCAGGGGGAGGGAAGCAGCGAGCGGGGGGGGTCAGGGGGAGGGAAGCAGCAGGTGGGAGGGTTGGGGGGAGGGAAGCAGCGAGCGGGAGGGTCGGGGGAGGGAAGCAGCGAGCGGGAGGGTCGGGGGAGGGAAGCAGCAGGTGGGAGGGTCGGGGGGAGGGAAGTGGTGAGCGGGGGGGTCGGGGGGAGGGAAGCAGCGAGCGGGAGGGTCAGGGGGAGGGAAGCAGCATGCGGGAGGGTCAGGGGGAGGGAAGCAGTGAGCGGGAAGGTCAGAGGGAGGGAAGCAGCAAGCGGGGGGGTTGGGGGGAGGGAAGCAGCAGCAGGCGGGAGGGTCGGGGGGCGGAGGGAAGTGGTGAGCGGGGGGTGGGGGGGGGGGTCGGGGGGATGGAAGCAGCAGGCGGGAGGGTCGGGGGGAGGGATGTGGCGAGCGGGATGGTCGGGGGGAAGGAAGCAGCAGGCGGGAGGGTCGTGGGAGGGAAGCGGCGAGCGGGGGGGTTGGGGGGAGGGAAGCAGCAGCGGTCGGGGGGGGGAGGGAAGTGGTGAGCGGGGGGGGGGGGGGGGTCGGGGGGATGGAAGCAGCAGGCGGGAGGGTCGGGGGGAGGGATGTGGCGAGCGGGAAGGTCGGGGGGAGGGAAGCAGCAGGCGGGAGGGTCGGCGGAGGGAAGCAGCGAGCGGGGGGGTCGGGAGGAGGGAAGTGGTGAGCGGGGGGTTGGGGGGAGGGAAGCAGCGAGCGGGTGGGTCGGGGGGAGGGAAGTGGTGAGCGGGGGGGTTGGGGGGAGGGAAGCAGCGAGCGGGTGGGTCGGGGGGAGGGAAGTGGTGAGCGGGAGGGTCGGGGGGAGGGAAGCAGCGAGCGGGAGGGTCGGGGGGAGGGAAGCAGCGAGCGGGGGGGTTGGGGGGAGGGAAGCTGCAGCAGGCGGGAGGGTCGGGGGAGGGAAGCAGCGAGCGGGAGGGTCGGGGGGAGGGAAGCAGCGAGCGGGAGGGTCAGGGGGAGGGAAGCAGCGAGCGGGAAGGTCAGGGGGAGGGAAGCAGCGAGCGGGAGGGTCAGGGGGAGGGAAGCAGCGAGCGGGAAGGTCAGAGGGAGGGAAGCAGCGAGCGGGAGGGTCGGGGGAGGGAAGTGGCGAGCGGGGGGGGTCGGGGGAGGGAAGCGGCGGGCGGGGGGTGGGATGTGGCGAGCGTGGTGGTTGGGGGGGGGGAAGCAGCGTGCGGGAGGGTTGGGGGAGGGAAGCAGCGAGCTGGAGGGTCGGGGGGAGGGAAGCAGGGAGCGGGGGGTCAGGGGGAGGGAAGCAGCGAGCGGGGGGGGGTCAGGGGGAGGGAAGCAGCAGGTGGGAGGGTTGGGGGGAGGGAAGCAGCGAGCGGGAGGGTCGGGGGAGGGAAGCAGCGAGCGGGAGGGTCGGGGGAGGGAAGCAGCAGGTGGGAGGGTCGGGGGGAGGGAAGTGGTGAGCGGGGGGGTCGGGGGGAGGGAAGCAGCGAGCGGGAGGGTCAGGGGGAGGGAAGCAGCATGCGGGAGGGTCAGGGGGAGGGAAGCAGCAAGCGGGGGGGTTGGGGGGAGGGAAGCAGCAGCAGGGCGGGAGGGTCGGGGGGCGGAGGGAAGTGGTGAGCGGGGGGGGGGGGGGGTCGGGGGGATGGAAGCAGCAGGCGGGAGGGTCGGGGGGAGGGATGTGGCGAGCGGGATGGTCGGGGGGAGGGAAGCAGCAGGCGGGAGGGTCGTGGGAGGGAAGCGGCGAGCGGGGGGTTGGGGGAGGGGAAGCAGCAGCGGTCGGGGGGGAGGGAAGTGGTGAGCGGGGGGGGGGTCGGGGGGATGGAAGCAGCAGGCGGGAGGGTCGGGGGGAGGGATGTGGCGAGCGGGAAGGTCGGGGGGAGGGAAGCAGCAGGCGGGAGGGTCGGGGGAGGGAAGCAGCGAGCGGGGGGGTTGGGGGGAGGGAAGCAGCAGGCGGGAGGGTACGGGAGGAGGGAAGTGGTGAGCGGGGGGTTGGGGGGAGGAAAGCAGCGAGCGGGAGGGTCGGGGGGAGGGAAGTGGTGAGCGGGGGGGTCGGGGGGAGGGAAGCAGCGAGCGGGGGGTTGGGGGGAGGGAAGCTGCAGCAGGCGGGAGGGTCGGGGGGAGGGAAGTGGTGAGCGGAGGGGTCAGGGGGAGGGAAGCAGCAGGCGGGAGGGTCGGGGGGGAGGGAAGCAGCAGGCGGGAGGGTCGGGGGGAGGGAAGCAGCAGGCGGGGAGGGTCGGGGGGAGGGAAGCAGCGAGCGGGGGGGTCGGGGGGGAGGGAAGCAGCGAGCGGGGGGGTCGGGGGGAGGGAGCAGCAGGCGGGAGGGTCGGGGGAGGGAAGCAGCGAGCGGGGGGGTTGGGGGGAGGGAAGTGGTGAGCGGGGGGGTCGGGGGGAGGGAAGCAGCGAGCGGGAGGGTCGGGGGAGGGAAGCCGCGAGCGGGGGGGTTGGGGGAGGGAAGCTGCAGCAGGCGGGAGGGTCGGGGGGAGGGAAGTGGTGAGCGGGGGGGTCAGGGGGATGGAAGCAGCGAGCGGGAGGGTCGGGGGGAGGGAAGCAGCAGGCGGGAGGGTCGGGGGGAGGGAAGCAGCAGGCGGGACGGTCGGGGGAGGGAAGTGGCGAGTGGAGGGGTCGGGGGGAGGGAAGCGGCGCGCGGGAGGGTCGGGGGAGGGAAGTGGTGAGCGGGGGGGTCGGGGGGGGGGGTCGGGGGGATGGAAGCAGCAGGCGGGAGGGTCGGGGGGAGGGATGTGGCGAGCGGGATGGTCGGGGGGAAGGAAGCAGCAGGCGGGAGGGTCGTGGGAGGGAAGCGGCGAGCGGGGGGGTTGGGGGGAGGGAAGCAGCAGCGGTCGGGGGGGGGAGGGAAGTGGTGAGCGGGGGGGGGGGGGGGGTCGGGGGGATGGAAGCAGCAGGCGGGAGGGTCGGGGGGAGGGATGTGGCGAGCGGGAAGGTCGGGGGGAGGGAAGCAGCAGGCGGGGAGGGGTCGGCGGAGGGAAGCAGCGAGCGGAGGGTCGGCG